>NC_060185.1:24130482-24160482 GCF_021184085.1 Oncorhynchus gorbuscha
ACAAACTACTGCAGCATAAATACTGGAGGCTGAGACAGGAGGGGTCAGGAGACACTGTGGCTCCATCCGAGGACACCCCCGGACAGGGCCAAACAGGAACGATATAACCCCACCCACTTTGCCAAAGCACAGCCCCCACACCACTAGAGGGATATCTTCAACCACCAACTTACCATCCTGAGACAAGGCTGAGTATAGCCCACAAAGATCTCCGCCACGGCACAACCCAAGGGGGGGGCGCCAACCCAGACAGGATGACCACAACAGTGAATCAACCCACTCAGGTGACGCACCCCCTGCAGGGACGGCATGAGAGAGCCCCAGTAAGCCAGTGACTCAGCCCCTGTAATAGGGTTAGAGGCAGAGAATCCCAGTGGAAAGAGGGGAACCGGCCAGGCAGAGACAGCAATGGCGGTTCGTTGCTCCAGAGCCTTTCCGTTCATCTTCCCACTCCTGGGCCAGACTACACTCAATAGTATGACCCACTGAAGAGATGAGTCTTCATTGCGTCTCTGACATGGGTAGGCAGACCGTTCCATAAAAATGGAGCTCTATAGGAGAAAGCCCTGCCTCCAGCTGTTTGCTTAGAAATTATAGGGACAATTAGGAGGCCTGCGTCTTGTGACCGTAGTGTACGTGTAGGTATGTACGGCAGGACCAAATCAGAGAGATAGGTAAGAGCAAGCCCATGTAATGCTTTGTAGGTTAGCAGTAAAACCTTGAAATCAGCCCTTGCTTTGACAGGAAGCCAGTGTAGAGAGGCTAGCACTGGAGTAATATGATCACATTTTTTGGTTCTAGTCAGGATTCTAGCAGCCGTATTTAGCACTAACTGAAGTTTATTTAGTGCTTTATTTGGGTAGCCGGAAAGTAGAGCATTGCAGTAGTCTAACCTAGAAGTGACAAATCAAATCAAATTTTATTTGTCACATACACATGGTTAGCAGATGTTAATGCGAGTGTAGCGAAATGCTTGTGCTTCTAGTTCCGACAATGCAGTGATAACCAACAAGTAATCTAACTAACAATTCCAAAACTACTGTCTTATACACAGTGTAAGAGGATAAGGAACATGTACATAAGGATATATGAATGAGTGATGGATATATGAACAAAAGCATGGATTAATTTTTCTGCATCATTTTTGGACAGAAAGTTTCTGATTTTTGCAATATTACGTAGATGGAAAAAAGCTGTCCTCGAAATGGTCTTGATATGTTCTTCAAAAGAGAGATCAGGGTCCAGAGTAACGCCGAGGTCCTTCACAGTTTTATTTGAGACGACTGTACAACCATTTAGATTAATTGTCAGATTCAACAGAAGGTCTCTTTGTTTCTTGGGACCTAGAACAAGCATCTCTGTTTTGTCCGAGTTTAATAGTAGAAAGTTTGCAGCCATCCACTTCCTTATGTCTGAAACACATGCTTCTAGCGAGGGCAATTTTGGGGCTTCACCATGTTTCATTGAAATGTACAGCTGTGTGTCATCCGCATAGCAGTGAAAGTTAACATTATGTTTTCGAATAACATCCCCAAGAGGTAAAATGTATAGTGAAAACAATAGTGGTCCTAAAACGGAACCTTGAGGAACACCAAAATTTACAGTTGATTTGTCAGAGGACAAACCATTCACAGAGACAGACTGATATCTTTCCGACAGATAAGATCTAAACCAGGCCAGAACATGTCCGTGTAGACCAATTTGGGTTTCCAATCTCTCCAAAAGAATGTGGTGATCGATGGTATCAAAAGCAGCACGAGGACAGATGCAGAGCCTCGGTCCGATGCCATTAAAATGTCATTTACCACCTTCACAAGTGCCGTCTCAGTGCTATGATGGGGTCTAAAACCAGACTGAAGCATTTCGTATACATTGTTTGTCTTCAGGAAGGCAGTGAGTTTCTGCGTAACAGCCTTCTCTAAAATTTTGGAGAGGAATGGAAGATTCGATATAGGCCGTTAGTTTTTTATATTTTCTGGGTCAAGGTTTGGCTTTTTCAAGAGAGGCTTTATTACTGCCACTTTTAGTGAGTTTGGTACACATCCAGTGGATAGAGAGCCGTTTATTATGTTCAACATAGGAGGGCCAAGCACAGGAAGCAGCTCTTTCAGTAGTTTAGTTGGAATAGGGTCCAGTATGCAGCTTGAAGGTTTAGAGGCCATGATTATTTTCATCATTGTGTCAAGAGATATAGTACTAAAACACTTGAGCGTCTCTCTAGATCCTAGGTCCTGGAGTTGTGCAGACTCAGGACAACTGAGGTTTGGAGGAATACGCAGGTTTAAAGAGGAGTCCATAATTTGCTTTCTAATAATCATAATCTTTTCCTCAAAGAAGTTCATGAATTTATCACTGCTAAAGTGAAAGTCATCCTCTCTTGGGGAATGCTGCTTTTTAGTTAGCTTAGCGACAGTATCAAAAAGGAATTTCGGATTGTTCTTATTTTCCTCAATTAAGTTATAGAAATAGGATGATCGAGCAGCAGTAAGGGCTCTTCGGTACTGCACGTACCGAATATGGTGCCCCGTACCCTCTTCTCCTGCTCCCTGGGGACCCAACATATTAGCCCAACTCCTTTCCACTTTCTGACTGCACTGATAAGAGAACAGCAGCTAGGTTGGTTTTACTTGGCTAAGGTACTCATGTAGTAGTGTCATTTCAACTTTATTTCAACATTACTCCAATGTTATTAGTGTTCTTTTTATTTGAATTCCCGGAGCCAGTGGTTCCTTGTCCCTTACACACAGACCTAGGTTCAGCTTAACTTCCCCCAAACTTAACCTTAAATCATTAGAGATGACACCAAAATACTGAGCTTAGATCAGTGTTTATGGGTAACTTCATCCTTCTCTTTCTCTCTGTGTGTGTCAGGTGGACGTATCGACCAGGGCCACCATGCCAGCAGAGCCTCCATGGCGTTGCACGAGACGGTTGCCTTTGACAATGCTGTCGCCAAGGGCCTGGAGCTGACCAATGAGGAGGAGACTCTCACCCTGGTGACAGCTGACCATTCCCACGCCTTCACCTTCAATGGATACCCCTTTAGAGGGCAAAGCATTCTGGGTAAGCAACGACCTCACAAAAACAACTTTCTACAGGGATTATGGTTTCTGTTTTCCCCATACAGTTAGAGTTGGTTATTTTAGTAATCATTCTGATTATGGGGCTTTTTAACGACAGTGTTTTTATAGTTAAAGGAATGTTTGGTCAACTTTTTTTGGTGGTTCCTGTAACGGTTTTCTAGGTGTGAAGGAGAGTCGGACCAAACCGCAGCATGTAGATTGCGATCCATGTTTAATAAACAACGTAAACACGAATAAACACAAACACTACAAAACAATAAACGTAACAAAAACCGAAACAGCCTATACTTGTCAACTAACACAGCGACAGGAACAAAGACACTAAGGACAATCACCCACGACAAACTCAAAGAATATGGCTGCCTAAATATGGTTCCCAATCAGAGACAACGATAAACACCTGCCTCTGATTGAGAACCACTCCAGACAGCCATAGACTTTGCTAGATACCCCACTAAGCTACAATCCCAATACCAACACCAAAATCCCAAGACAAAACACACCACAATACAAAAACCCCATGCCACACCCTGGCCTGACCCAATACATAAATATAAACACAAAATACTTTGACCAGGGCGTGACAGTTCCACGATTAGAAGTTTGGGTCAGGTCATGCTAAATTGATGAAATGACCAATAGTCATGTTGCATTGGTTTAGTAATGCTCTTATGTAGTGAAGCAATAAGAATCTCTCCCCCTTTACACACACACCCCTCATCTGTGGACAGGACATCCTCATTCTGCCACCTCTCCCCCCACCTTCCTGCTCTGCCTCCCCCTTCCCCAAGATGTCACTCCTCACAGCTGTGATGACATCAGAGGTGGTGGTGTGCTCCACTAGGCGGCCTCAGCCGCCGTCTGGGAGACGCCACTGGCACTTTGACATTTCCTCTCCCCTGCAATTACAGAGTAAAACAAACAGCTTAGATCACTCCCTAACCTCCCCTCTCTGCCTCTCTCCCTCCCCTCTCTGCCTCTCTCTCCCTCCCCTCTCTGCCTCTCTCTCCCTCCCTTCTCTGCATCTCTCTCCCTCCCCTCTCTGCCTCTCTCCCCTCCCCTCTCTGCCTCTCTCTCCCTCCCCTCTCTGCCTCTCTCTCCCTCCCTTCTCTGCATCTCTCTCCCTCCCCTCTCTGCCTCTCTCTCCCTCCCCTCTCTGCCTCTCTCTCCCTCCCTTCTCTGCCTCTCTCCCCCTCCCCTCTCTGCCTCTCTCTCCCTCCCCTCTCTGCCTCTCTCCCCCTCCCTCCTTACCTCTCCCTCCCTCCCTTTTCTGCCTCTCCCTCCCTCTATTGCTCCTTCTCTCTCTCTCTCTCTCTCTCTCTCTCTCTCTCTCTCTCTCTCTCTCTCTCTCTCTCTCTCTCTCTCTCTTGGTGATTAATGCAGTAGTGAAACACTCAGCAGTTCATCAGTAGGGTCTGGAAAGTCTAATATCTCATCTGTCTGGAGACAACTTGCTTGACCCCTAGCTCTCTTGGGACACACTCCTATTCTCTTACTGTGTGTGTAAGACCTTTACATTGTGATTCATCCCACTGTGTGTCTCTCTGCCAGGGAAATCTCCTCTGTATGGGAAGGATATGCTGCCTTACACAACCCTGATGTACGGAAACGGCCCTGGATACAAAGTCGTAGACAACAAGCGCCCTGACATCGGTAAAGTGGATACAAGTAAGAAACCAAAACTCTGGTCTTCACCTGTGGCTTTCCTCTCTGTTATCTCCTCCCTTCACCTGTAGCTCTCCTCTCTGTTATCTCCTCCCTTCACCTGTAGCTCTCCTCTCTGTTATCTCCTCCCTTCACCTGTGGCTTTCCTCTCTGTACTCTCCTCCCTTCACCTGTAGCTTTCCTCTCTGTTCTCTCCTCCCTTCACCTGTGGCTTTCCTCTCTGTTATCTCCTCCCTTCACCTGTAGCTCTCCCTCTCTGTTATCTCCTCCCTTCACCTGTAGCTCTCCTCTCTGTTATCTCCTCCCTTCACCTGTGGCTTTCCTCTCTGTACTCTCCTCCCTTCACCTGTAGCTTTCCTCTCTGTTCTCTCCTCCCTTCACCTGTGGCTTTCCTCTCTGTTATCTCCTCCCTTCACCTGTAGCTCTCCTCTCTGTTATCTCCTCCCTTCACCTGTAGCTCTCCTCTCTGTTATCTCCTCCCTTCACCTGGGGCTTTCCTCTCTGTACTCTCCTCCCTTCACCTGTAGCTTTCCTCTGTGTTCTCTCCTCCCTTCACCTGTGGCTTTCCTCTCTGTTCTCTCCTCCCTTCACGTGTGGCTTTCCTCTCTGTACACTCCTCACTTGTCCTGTAGCTTTCCTCTCTGTACTCTCCTCCCTTACCTGTAGCTATCCTCTCTGTTCTCTCCTCCCTTGTCCTGTAGCTTTCCACTCTGTTCTCTCCTCCCTTGTCCTGTAGCTTTCCTCTCTGTACTCTCCTCCCTTGTCCTGTAGCTTTCCTCTCTGTTCTCTCCTCCCTTCACCTGTAGCTTTCCTCTCTGTACTCTCCTCCCTTCATCTGTAGCTTTCCTCTGTTCTCTCCTCCCTTCACCTGAAGCTTTCCTCTCTGTTCTCTCCTCCCTTCACCTGTAGCTTTCCTCTCTGTTCTCTCCTCCCTTCACCTGTAGCTCTCCTCTCTGTTCTCTCCTCCCTTCACCTGTAGCTTTCCTCTCTGTTCTCTCCTCCCTTCACCTGTAGCTTTCCTCTCTGTTCTCTCCTCCCTTCACCTGTAGCTTTCCTCTCTGTTCTCTCCTCCCTTCACCTGTAGCTTTCCTCTCTGTACTCTCCTCCCTTCACCTGTAGCTTTCCTCTCTGTACTCTCCTCCCTTACCTGTAGCTATCCTCTCTGTTCTCCCCTCCCTTGTCCTGTAGCTTTCCACTCTGTTCTCTCCTCCCTTGTCCTGTAGCTTTCCTCTCCTCCCTTGTCCTGTAGCTTTCCTGTACTCTCCTCCCTTGTCCTGTAGCTTTCCTCTCTGTACTCTCCTCCCTTCACCTGTAGCTTTCCTCTCTGTACTCTCCTCCCTTCATCTGTAGCTTTCCTCTGTTCTCTCCTCCCCCTTCACCTGTAGCTTTCTGTTCTCTCTGTACTCTCCTCCCTTCACCTGTAGCTTTCCTCTCTGTTCTCTCCTCCCTTCACCTGTAGCTTTCCTCTCTGTACTCTCCTCCCTTCACCTGTAGCTCCCTGTTCACCTGTAGCTTTCCTCTCTGTTCTCTCCTCCCTTCACCTGTAGCTTTCCTCTGTGTTCTCTCCTCCCTTCACCTGTAGCTTTCCTGTAGCTCTCTCCTCCCTTCACCTCTCCTCCCTTCACCCTTCACCTGTAGCTTTCCTCTCTGTTCTCTCCTCCCTTCACCTGTAGCTTTCCTCTCTGTTCTCTCCTCCCTTCACCTGTAGCTTTCCTCTCTGTTCTCTCCTCCCTTCACCTGTAGCTTTCCTCTCTCCTCCCTTCACCTGTTCTCTCCTCCCTCCTCCCTTCACCTGTAGCTTTCCTCTCTGTTCTCTCCTCCCTTCACCTGTAGCTCTCCTCTCTGTTCTCTCCTCCCTTCACCTGTATCTCTCCTCTCTGTTCTCTCCTCCCTTCACCTGTTCTCTCCTCCCTTCACCTGTAGCTTTCCTCTCTGTTCTCTCCTCCCTTGTCCTGTGGCTTTCCTCTCTGTACTCTCCTCACTTCACCTGTAGCTTTCCTCTCTATTCTCTCCTCCCTTCTCCTGTAGCTTTCCTCTCTGTTCTCTCCTCCCTTCACCTGAAGCTTTCCTCTCTGTTCTCTCCTCCCTTCACCTGTGGCTTTCCTCTCTGTTCTCTCCTCCCTTCTCCTGTAGCTTTCCTCTCTGTTCTCTCCTCCCTTGTCCTGTGGCTTTCCTCTCTGTACTCTCCTCACTTCACCTGTAGCTTTCCTCTCTGTTCTCTCCTCCCTTGTCCTGTGGCTTTCCTCTCTGTTCTCTCCTCCCTTCTCCTGTAGCTTTCCTCTCTGTTCTCTCCTCCCTTGTCCTGTGGCTTTCCTCTCTGTACTCTCCTCACTTCACCTGTAGCTTTCCTCTCTATTCTCTCCTCCCTTCTCCTGTAGCTTTCCTCTCTGTTCTCTCCTCCCTTCACCTGAAGCTTTCCTCTCTGTTCTCTCCTCCCTTCACCTGTGGCTTTCCTCTCTGTTCTCTCCTCCCTTGTCCTGTAGCTGTCCTCTCTGTTCTCTCTCCATTCACCTGTAGCTTTCCTCTCTGTACTCTCCTCCCTTCACCTGTAGCTTTCCTCTCTGTTCTCTCCTCCCTTCACCTGTAGCTTTCCTCTCTGTACTCTCCTCCCTTCACCTGTAGCTTTCCTCTCTGTTCTCTCCTCCCTTCACCTGTAGCTTTCCACTCTGTACTCTCCTCCCTTCACCTGTAGCTTTCCTCTCTGTACTCTCCTCCCTTCACCTGTAGCTTTCCTCTCTGTTCTCTCTCAATTCACCTGTAGCTTTCCTCTCTGTTCTCTCCTCCCTTCACCTGAAGCTTTCCTCTCTGTTCTCTCCTCCCTTCACCTGTGGCTTTCCTCTCTGTTCTCTCCTCACTTCACCTGTAGCTTTCCTCTCTGTTCTCTCCTCCCTTCACCTGTAGCTTTCCTCTCTGTACTCTCCTCCCTTCACCTGTGGCTTTCCTCTCTGTTATCTCCTCCCTTCACCTGTAGCTCTCCTCTCTGTTATCTCCTCCCTTCACCTGTAGCTCTCCTCTCTGTTATCTCCTCCCTTCACCTGTGGCTTTCCTCTCTGTACTCTCCTCCCTTCACCTGTAGCTTTCCTCTCTGTTCTCTCCTCCCTTCACCTGTGGCTTTCCTCTCTGTTATCTCCTCCCTTCACCTGTAGCTCTCCTCTCTGTTATCTCCTCCCTTCACCTGTAGCTCTCCTCTCTGTTATCTCCTCCCTTCACCTGTGGCTTTCCTCTCTGTACTCTCCTCCCTTGACCTGTAGCTTTCCTCTCTGTTCTCTCCTCCCTTCACCTGTAGCTTTCCTCTCTGTTCTCTCCTCCCTTCACCTGTAGCTTTCCTCTCTGTTCTCTCCTCCCTTCACCTGTGGCTTTCCTCTGTGTTCTCTCCTCCCTTCACCTGTAGCTTTCCTCTCTGTTCTCTCCTCCCTTCACCTGTAGCTTTCCTCTCTGTTCTCTCCTCCCTTCACCTGTAGCTTTCCTCTCTTTTCTCTCATCCCTTCACCTGTAGCTTTCCTCTCCGTACTCTCCTCCCTTCACCTGTAGCTTTCCTCTCTGTACTCTCCTCCCTTCACCTGTAGCTTTCCTCTCTGTACTCTCCTCCCTTCATCTGTAGCTTTCCTCTCTGTTCTCTCCTCCCTTCACCTGTAGCTTTCCTCTCTGTACTCTCCTCCCTTCACCTGTAGCTTTCCTCTCTGTTCTCTCCTCCCTTCTCCTGTGGCTTTCCTCTCTGTTCTCTCCTCCCTTCACCTGTAACTTTCCTCTCTGTACTCTCCTCCCTTCACCTGTAGCTTTCCTCTCTGTTCTCTCCTCCCTTCACCTGTGGCTTTCCTCTCTGTTCTCTCCTCACTTCACCTGTAGCCCTCCTCTCTGTTCTCTCCTCCCTTCACCTGTAGCTTTCCTCTCTGTACTCTCCTCCCTTCACCTGTAGCTTTCCTCTCTGTTCTCTCCTCCCTTCACCTGAAGCTTTCCTCTGTTCTCTCCTCCCTTCACCTGTAGCTTTCCTCTCTGTTCTCTCCTCCCTTCACCTGAAGCTCTCCTCTCTGTTCTCTCCTCCCTTCACCTGTAACTTTCCTCTCTGTTCTCTCCTCCCTTGTCCTGTGGCTTTCCTCTCTGTACTCTCCTCACTTCACCTGTAGCTCTCCTCTCTGTACTTTCCTTCCTTCACCTGTAGCTTTCCTCTCTGTTCTCTCCTCCCTTCACCTATAGCTTTCCTCTCTGTTCTCTCCTCACTTCACCTGTAGCCCTCCTCTCTGTTCTCTCCTCCCTTCACCTGTAGCTTTCCTCTCTGTTCTCTCCTCCCTTCACCTGTAGCTCTCCTCTCTGTTCTCTCCTCCCTTCACCTGTAACTTTCCTCTCTGTTCTCTCCTCCCTTGTCCTGTGGCTTTCCTCTCTGTACTCTCCTCACTTCACCTGTAGCTCTCCTCTCTGTACTCTCCTCCCTTGTCCTGTAGCTTTCCTCTCTGTTCTCTCCTCCCTTCACCTGTAGCTCTCCTCTCTGTTCTCTCCTCCCTTCACCTGTATCTCTCCTCTCTGTTCTCTCCTCCCTTCACCTGTAGCTTTCCTCTCTGTTCTCTCCTCCCTTGTCCTGTGGCTTTCCTCTCTGTTCTCTCCTCCCTTCTCCTGTAGCTTTCCTCTCTGTTCTCTCCTCCCTTGTCCTGTGGCTTTCCTCTCTGTACTCTCCTCACTTCACCTGTAGCTTTCCTCTCTATTCTCTCCTCCCTTCTCCTGTAGCTTTCCTCTCTGTTCTCTCCTCCTTTCACCTGTAGCTTTCCTCTCTGTTCTCTCCTCCCTTGTCCTGTGGCTTTCCTCTCTGTACTCTCCTCACTTCACCTGTAGCTTTCCTCTCTGTTCTCTCCTCCCTTGTCCTGTGGCTTTCCTCTCTGTACTCTCCTCACTTCACCTGTAGCTTTCCTCTCTATTCTCTCCTCCCTTCTCCTGTAGCTTTCCTCTCTGTTCTCTCCTCCTTTCACCTGTAGCTTTCCTCTCTGTTCTCTCCTCCCTTGTCCTGTGGCTTTCCTCTCTGTACTCTCCTCACTTCACCTGTAGCTTTCCTCTCTATTCTCTCCTCCCTTCTCCTGTAGCTTTCCTCTCTGTTCTCTCCTCCTTTCACCTGTAGCTTTCCTCTCTGTTCTCTCCTCCCTTCACCTGTGGCTTTCCTCTCTGTACTCTCCTCCCTTGTCCTGTAGCTTTCCTCTCTGTTCTCTCTCCATTCACCCCTAGCTTTCCTCTCTGTACTCTCCTCCCTTCACCTGAAGCTTTCCTCTCTGTACTCTCCTCCCTTCACCTGAAGCTTTCCTCTCTGTACTCTCATCCCTTCACCTGTAGCTTTCCTCTCTGTTCTCTCCTCCTTTCACCTGAAGCTTTCCTCTCTGTTCTCTCCTCCCTTCACCTGTGGCTTTCCTCTCTGTTCTCTCATCCCTTCACCTGTGGCTTTCCTCTCTGTTCTCTTCTCCCTTCACCTGTAGCTTTCCTCTCTGTTCTCTCCTCCCTTCTCCTGTAGCTTTCCTCTCTGTTCTCTCCTCCCTTCTCCTGTAGCTTTCCTCTCTGTTCTCTCCTCCCTTCACCTGTAGCTTTCCTCTCTGTTCTCTCCTCCCTTCTCCTGTAGCTTTCCTCTCTGTTCTCTCCTCCCTTCACCTGTAGCTTTCCACTCTGTACTCTCCTCCCTTCACCTGTAGCTTTCCTCTCTGTTCTCTCCTCCCTTGTCCTGTGGCTTTCCTCTCTGTACTCTCCTCACTTCACCTGTAGCTTTCCTCTCTGTTCTCTCCTCCCTTCTCCTGTAGCTTTCCTCTCTGTTCTCTCCTCCCTTCTCCTGTAGCTTTCCTCTCTGTTCTCTCCTCCCTTGTCCTGTGGCTTTCCTCTCTGTACTCTCCTCACTTCACCTGTAGCTTTCCTCTCTGTTCTCTCCTCCCTTCACCTGTAGCTGTCCTCTCTGTTCTCTCCTCCCTTCACCTGAAGCTTTCCTCTCTGTTCTCTCCTCCCTTCACCTGAAGCTTTCCTCTCTGTTCTCTCCTCCCTTCACCTGTGGCTTTCCTCTCTGTTCTCTCCTCCCTTGTCCTGTAGCTGTCCTCTCTGTTCTCTCTCCATTCACCTGTAGCTTTCCTCTCTGTACTCTCCTCCCTTCACCTGTAGCTTTCCTCTCTGTACTCTCCTCCCTTCACCTGTAGCTTTCCTCTCTGTACTCTCCTCCCTTCACCTGTAGCTTTCCTCTCTGTTCTCTCCTCCCTTCACCTGAAGCTTTCCTCTCTGTTCTCTCCTCCCTTCACCTGTGGCTTTCCTCTCTGTTCTCTCCTCCCTTCACCTGTAGCTCTCCTCTCTGTTCTCTCCTCCCTTCACCTGTAGCTTTCCTCTCTGTACTCTCCTCCCTTCACCTGTAGCTTTCCTCTCTGTACTCTCATCCCTTCACCTGTAGCTTTCCTCTCTGTTCTCTCCTCCCTTCACCTGTAGCTTTCCTCTCTGTACTCTCCTCCCTTCACCTGTAGCTTTCCTCTCTGTACTCTCCTGCCTTCACCTGTAGCTTTCCTCTCTGTACTCTCCTCCCTTCACCTGTAGCTTTCCTCTCTGTACTCTCCTCCCTTCACCTGTGGCTTTCCTCTCTGTTCTCTCCTCCCTACGCCTGTAGCTTTCCTCGCTGTTCTCTCCTCCCTTCACCTGTAGCTTTCCTCTCTGTACTCTCCTCCCTTCACCTGTGGCTTTCCTCTCTGTACTCTCCTCCCTTCACCTGTAGCTTTCCTCTCTGTTCTCTCCTCCCTTCACCTGTAGCCCTCCTCTCTGTTCTCTCCTCCCTTCACCTGTAGCTTTCCTCTCTGTTCTCTCCTCCCTTCACCTGTAGCTCTCCTCTCTGTTCTCTCCTCCCTTCACCTGTAGCTTTCCTCTCTGTCCTCCTCCTCACCTTCACCTGTAGCTTTCCTCTCTGTTCTCTCCTCCCTTCACCGGTAGCCCTCCTCTCTGTTCTCTCCTCCCTTCACCTGTAGCTTTCCTCTCTGTTCTCTCCTCCCTTCACCTGTAGCTCTCCTCTCTGTTCTCTCCTCCCTTCACCTGTAGCTTTCCTCTCTGTTCTCTCCTCCCTTCACCTGTAGCTTTCCTCTCTGTTATCTCCTCCCTTCACCTGTAGCCCTCCTCTCTGTTCTCTCCTCCCTTCTCCTGTAGCTTTCCTCTCTGTTCTCTCCTCCCTTCTCCTGTAGCTTTCCTCTCTGTTCTCTCCTCCCTTGTCCTGTGGCTTTCCTCTCTGTACTCTCCTCACTTCACCTATAGCTTTCCTCTCTGTTCTCTCCTCCCTTCTCCTGTAGCTTTCCTCTCTGTTCTCTCCTCCCTTCTCCTGTAGCTTTCCTCTCTGTTCTCTCCTCCCTTCTCCTGTAGCTTTCCTCTCTGTTCTCTCCTCCCTTGTCCTGTAGCTTTCCTGTCTGTACACTCCTGCCTTGTCCTGTGGCTTTCCTCTCTGTACTCTCCTCACTTCACCTGTAGCTTTCCTCTCTGTTCTCTCCTCCCTTGTCCTGTAGCTTTCCTCTCTGTTCTCTCCTCCCTTGTCCTGTAGCTTTCCTCTCTGTTCTCTCCTCCCTTGTCCTGTAGCTTTCCTCTCTGTACTCTCCTCCCTTGTCCTGTAGCTTTCCTCTCTGTACACTCCTTCCTTGTCCTGTGGCCTTCTTGATAAATATCACTCCTGCAGAATGTTTATCTCTCCAGTCCATATTCACATATTTATTCACCTTGGTCAGAGTCGAAGGACTACGTGCAGCTGTCTGCGGTGCCCCTGGACACAGAGACCCATGGTGGGGAAGATGTGGCAGTGCTGGCCCGTGGCCCCATGGCCCACCTCTTCCATGGGGTCCAGGAGCAGAGTTACCTGGCCCATGCCATGGCCTATGCTGGCTGTGTAGGACGGGACCTCAGGCACTGTGAAAGTAGACCTCAACACACCAATACCAAGAGGATCCTCGTCACTGCTACTGATGATGATAGGAACAGTGCACCATCCCAGGTATCCTCCATCTCTCTGGTTACTGCCCTACTGGCTGCCGTGCTGCACTGAGAGACTGGTGGAGGTGGAGAAGAGGGAGGGACAGAAAGAGAGAATGAAAGAGGTCCATTTGTTTTGCTACTCCTCTTCAACAAAAAAGTGCTCTGTGCCAAAATGATTTTGTCAAATTATGTCAATTATGACAATACTCCTGATTTGTATATGTTTATATTTAAATAAATAATAGATTTGTCACTAATAAAAAGTATATGGACTAGAAGATAACCATTCTGCCAACTTTGTCTTAATTTCAGCTCTGAGTCAATAATAATACATTGGTTAGTCAGAGAAAAATGCTATAGGCCTATTTAACAGTGTGATGAAACCATAGAAGGATTAGGATTGGGGAATGACTAGTTCCCCCCTGGCGGCCAAAGCCGTTTGATCTCCTATTCTAATATCTGCGTCGCTAATTGAGGATCGAGGCCTGCAAGTGTTTGATGACATTACTACAGCAGCCAATTAATAATGCACAATATTTAAAGATCACATATTTCCGTCCCATAATGACAGATTATTGTAATTATTGTGTTCAGCTGTTGCAGAGTTTGGCTATTACGAGTGACCGGACCCTCCTTGCACCCAATTGTCTCTTTTTTTTCAAAGCATCAGGTAATTTCCTTGTAGTTGTAGACACCCTTAAAACTATTGCCATTGTATTTATGTGTCATTGGATAATCCACTATTCGCGTAGGCTACTTGTCGAGCAAATAAGAGGACCACAATGGAAATAATCTGTAGACGTTTTGTGAAGTCGATACGCCATCCTTTCCTATTGTAATGATCCAACTGCTATCTCAGCCAAGCCTTGCCAATTCATTGAGCATATTACAATAGTTAGTTTGATCCTTGAGCTATTAATTGATTTGCAATATAGCCTAAACAAATATATATTGTGCGTCTGGTTTCAATCCGCATCATTCCGCTACACCGCGCAACATGCCTTTTCTCGACTCAGCTGTTGTTACACAATACCGCCTTTTGGTGCCGCTAGAACACAAGGGAAACAGCTCTGCGGCATGTTGTGTGTGATATACAGGTTGCTGCAAATTTGAAATGTTGCGAAATCGAGACAGATTGCGCAACGGTGGGTGTATGGTATTGGACAGGTAAGACAATATGTATCAACGGACGGGGAAAGGGGTAACGAGGTAAAAAACACAACAAGCTTCTACATTTAAAAAATGAGGGGTTCAACAAGGGTCCTTCTAATGTCCTCAAAGTTTCCTGAAGAACCTTAGGGTTCTTGGCACTGAAATATTGCCACAAAAGATTCTTCCAAGAACCCCATAGGAGGGTGGGGTTAATCGAGGAACCTCTTTAGTTATTGGGGGTTCTTGCAGGAACCTAACTGACCAGCTTAAACAGTTTGAATTTGATAAGACAGCAGGTGCAGGCACTTCACTGAAAAATGTAAAGATCTCCTAAATGTAAGATAAGGTTTCTCCTTTTATGATTATACCATCCATCTTTTCATATTTATGCAAATGGATGTGTTATTTCACACTTTCTCCCTTTTTAGAAATTCTAAAAATGGCCAATTCAATTGATAGGAATCAACAAAGAGGTAAGAATATGTAACAATATGTTAAAGCTGCATTGGGTGCAGATGACTGAATTGCTGGCTCACTTATTTGCATGTGTGTGCAGGTATACTGACCAGGAGGCACACAAAGGTATATATCATTGGTATTGGTTTGTCTCATAATGTTATGCAGATCACATGTATCATCTACAAATCATTTGAATGAATCTAAAACCTTATAGGACTCTGTCACAGCAGCCATCTTCCTCCTCCTACCTCTTCAATGAAGATCCTTATATGGCTGTGAAACTGCCACGAATTAAATCAAATCAAATCAAATCAAGTTTTATTTATATAGCCCTTCGTACATCAGCTGATATCTCAAAGTGCTGTACAGAAACCCAGCCTAAAACCCCAAACAGCAAGCAATGCAGGTGTAGAAGCACGGTGGCTAGAAAAAACTCCCTAGAAAGGCCAAAACCTAGGAAGAAACCTAGAGAGGAACCAGGCTATGTGGGGTGGCCAGTCCTCTTCTGGCTGTGCCGGGTGGAGATTATAACAGAACATGGCCAAGATGTTCAAATGTTCATAAATGACCAGCATGGTCGAATAATAATAAGGCAGAACAGTTGAAACTGGAGCAGCAGCACAGTCAGGTGGACTGGGGACAGCAAGGAGTCATCATGTCAGGTAGTCCTGGGGCACGGTCCTAGGGCTCAGGTCCTCCGAGAGAGAGAAAGAAAGAGAGAATTAGAGAGAGCATATGTGGGGTGGCCAGTCCTCTTCTGGCTGTGCCGGGTGGAGATTATAACAGAACATGGCCAAGATGTTCAAATGTTCATAAATGACCAGCATGGTCGAATAATAGTAAGGCAGAACAGTTGAAACTGGAGCAGCAGCATGGCCAGGTGGACTGGGGACAGCAAGGAGTCATCATGTCAGGTAGTCCTGGGGCATGGTCCTAGGGCTCAGCTCAGGTCAATTAGCCTGCCCTTTCTATCGTTTCTCCAAGTTGTCTGCAGCATTTGACGTATTTGTAGGCATATCATTGGAAGATTGGCCATAAGAGACTACATTTACCAGGGGTCCGCCCAGTGTCCTTTGTTGAAATTGTTGCGTAATCGCCAAGCTGCTCGCATTCATCCATGTGATTGAGACAGAGAGGAGACTTCCAGGAATGATATATCATGAAGAGATATGTGAAAAACACCTTGAGGATTGATTCTAAACAACGTTTACCATGTTTCAGTCGATATAAGGAGACAATGGAAAACAGAGCCTCAAAAATCCTGCTCATTTCCTGTTTGAGGTTGCATCTTGGTTTCGCCTGTAAGATCAGTTCTGGGGCACCCACAGATAATATCTTTGCAGTTTTGAAAACGTCAGAGTGTTTTCTTTCCAAAGCTGGCAATTATATGCATAGTCGAGCATCTTTTTGTGACAAAATATTGCGCTTAAAAAACGGGCACGTTTTTTTATCCAATAATGAAATAGCGCCCCCCTAGCTTCAACTGGTTAATGTGGAAGAAAGTTTGGCGTTTGGATGAATGAATTTTCATTTTTTTTTTGGTAGCCAAACATGACGCAGAAAACGGACCGATTTCTCCTGCACAACTAATCTTTCAGGAAAACTGAACATTTGCTATCTAACTGAGAGTCTCCGCATTGAAAACATCCGAAGTTCTTCAAAGGTAAATTATTTATTGAATGTTTTTGCTGGTTTTTGTGAAAATGTTTCCTGCTAATGCTAACGCTAAAAGCTAAATGCTAAATGCTAGTTTGCTATGGTTGAGAAGCATATTTTGAAAATCTGAGATGACAGTGTTGTTAACAAAAGGCTAAGCTTGAGGGCAAATAGATTCATTTAATTTAATTTGCGATTTTCATGAATAGTTAATGTTGCGTTATGGTAATGAGCTTGAGGCTGTATTCACGATCCGGGATGGCTCGACGCAAGAAGGTTTAAAGCCTTATTCTAAAATTGATTAAAAGTGTTCTTTAGCCTAATCAATCTACACACAATACCACATAATGACAAAGCAAAAACCTTTTTTAGAAATGTTTGCAAATTGAAATATCACATTTACATAAGTATTCAGACCCTTTACTAAAAAAATGTGTTGAAGCACCTTTTGCAGCGATTACAGCCTTGAGTCTTCTTGGGTATGACGCTACAAGCTTGGCACACCTGTATTTGGGGAGTTTCTCGTATTCTTCTCTGCAGATCCTCTCAAGCTCTGTCAGGTTAGATGGGGAGCGTTGCTGCATAGCTTTCGTCATGTCACTCCAGAGATGTTCAATTGGGTACAAGTCCAGGCTCTGTCTGGGCCACTCAAGGACATTCAGAAACTTGTCCCAAAGCCACTGCTGCGTTGTCTTGGCTGTGTGCTTAGGGTCGTTGTCCTGTTGGAAGGGGAACCTTTGCACCAGTCTGAGGTCCTGAGTGGTCTAGAGCAGGTTGCCATCAAAGATCTCTCTGTACTTTGCTCTGATCATCTTTCCCTCAATCCTGACAAGTCTCCTAGTCCGTGACGCTGAAAAACATCCCCACAGCACAATGCTGCCACCACCATGCTTCACCGAAGGGGTGGTGCCAGGTTTCCTCCAGACGTGACACTTGGCTTTCAGGCCAAAGAGTTCAATCTTTGCTTCATCAGACCAGAGAATCTTGTTTCTCATGGTCTGAGAGTCCATTAGGTGCCTTTTGGCAAACTCCAATTGGGCTGTCATGTGCCTTTTACTGAGGAGTGGCTTCCATCTGGCCACTCTACCATAAAGGCCTGATTGGTGGAGTGATGCAATGATGGTTGTCCTTCTGGAAGGTTCTCCCCTCTCCACAGAGGAACTCTGGAGCTCTGTCAGAGTGACCATTGGCTGCTTGGTCACTTCTTTGACCAAAGCCCTTCTCCCCTGATTACTCAGTTTGGCCAGGCGGGCCAGCTCTAGGAAGAGTCTTGATTTTAAAAATGATGTAGGGCACTGTGTTCTTGGGGGCCTTTAATACTGCAGAAATGTTTTGGTACCCTTCCCCAGATATGTGCCTCGACACAATCCTGTCTCTGTGCAATTCCTTTCACCTCATGGCTTGGTTTTTGCTCTGACAGGCACTGTTAACTGTGGTACCTTATATACACAGGTGTGTGCCTTTACAAATAATGTCTAATCAATTGAATTTACCACAGGTGGACTCCAATCAAGTTGAAGAAACATCTCAAGGATCAATGGAAACAGGATGCACCTCTGCCCAATTTCAAGTCTCATGGCAAAAGGTCTGAATACAAACAGTACTAGTCAAAAGTTTTGAAACACCTACTCATTCAAGGGTTTTCTTTATTTTGACTCTTTTCTACATTGTAGAATAATAGTGAAGACATCAAAAGTATGAAATAACACATATGGAATCATGTAGTAACCAAAAAAGTGTTCAGATATTAGATTTTTCAAAGTAGCCAACCTTTGCACACTCCAAACTTTTGACTGGTACTGTATATAAATAAGCTATTTATGTTTTTTTAAATTTTTTAATACATTTGCAATAAAACCCCTTTGCTTTGTCATTATGGCGTATTGTGTGTAGATTGATGAGGACATTTGTTTATTTAATCCATTTTAGAATAAGGCTGTGAAGTAACACAATGTGGAAAAAGTCAAAGGGTCTGAATTCTTTCCGAATGCGCTGTACATCCCGTTGCCGAGTATAAAACAAGACTAAGTAGGGTCTATAGACTATGCAATAAAGCCCCAATAAAGCCCTTTCTGGGGAGTTTTTCCCAGCCAAGAGCTTCTACATCTGCGTTGCTCTCTGGGGTTTTAGGTACGGTTTCTGTATAAGCACTTTGTGACAACTGCTGTTGTAAAAAAGGGCTTTATAAATACATGTGATTGGTTGATAGCCTTACCATGTCAATGTACGGTCTTTACCACATGCCAGCTGGCCATAGACCGAGGTCTTTTCACACACTGAATAACGAAGGAAGGGGTAGGGGGCTTCTTGTCCGTAAGATGTCGGCACAAATAGGATAATAACCTAAATGTACTCTTGTACTCTTCCGGATTCATGAAAAGACTGCGTTTTGGGGAAAATGCCTAAGTGTTGCATTTTGAAGGAAGGCAATTTTAAGCTTTCATCTTTAAAAGCTTGTAATGTTTTAATCACGCCTTGCATCTTTAAGTAGACCCTACCCACAGGAGTTGAGTTAGATCAATGCGTTAAGTTTAATAAATTGCAATACGTTATCTCAGTGGGCTATCAGAGGCCCTCACTGAAATCGCATCTGCTGAGAAATGCAACTTTTAATTGAGAACATCAATCCCGAGTTAATTCTCTCTCCACTTCTAGCCCCTCACCCTTTATGAAATAGGCTGATCCTTACACCGTGACATCCTCCAATCAGATATCTTTCCACTTCAAGTAGAGCGAAAAGGGAGGTGGAAGCTCGGCCTGGTGTATAAAACCGTTTTCGCGTGGGATTTTTGTACCAATGCAACCTGCAACTCCTCTGCTAGACAAGGCCGAGTGACGCTACTAGGCTAGAGCTATACGAAGAACGCGGGACGACCCCGTGCTGGTGTGTGGATTTCACTAGAGTGTGACAACGAGGGGGAATTCCCAGCAGCGGAGCGTGAAGCCAATACTGCTGCCGCGGCCTCAGAGCCCAAGCAGACGTGCGCTGTCCAGCCGCGGTGGTGCTGAAACTCCGGCATTGATCCTTCCCTCAGTGACGTTGGGAGAGAAGGGCAAGGTTTGGCTACAGGCAGATAGAATACACTGGATATTAATATTGTAATGATAAAACCGCGCAAAGACTACACAGAAGCCATATAGAACATACAGAACTCACAAGCAACCAAGCATTAACAAAAAGCAAGTGAAAACTTGAAAGAACGGGTTGGACTTTCCCCCGCCCTCGGTGTCACTCGAGGGTTGTGAGCAGCACACCGTATCCTTGCGGAACCCAGAGAAGACTCCGGGGAGAGACAGGAGAGACTTCAGATCTATAAGGTACGCTCAGGTCTTTTGTTGCAGAATGGATAAGAGCGTCTGCTAAATGACTTAAATGTAAATGTAAATGAAAACATGTGTAGGTTAAGCTACTCGTGTGAGAAGCGAAAATCGTCTTTATTGGTTCCAAAACGTCAGTTGGTAAGAGTTCTTTAATTTGGGTTTGATCCTAAAAGCACGTCCCAGACCGCCTGATTTTTGCATACAACGAATGGTGTGAGTTGTAGAGTCCTGTGCACGGGATATTTAAGAGGTGCAATAAGTCGTTTGTTTATTGAACTGGACTGTAAACTTTGTTTTCATCTTTGAGTTTAGAGATTTCTAGATAGACCAGAAATCTGTTTATAATAGTCAATCAGTTTAGTATAGGGAAGCACTGGGGCTTTCTTCTGGAGGAGCTGCAGGAGATGAAGAGGGAGTGAGTGTTGGCATCGAGATGCCGCGAGAGCTGATCTCGTATAGCTTTTTGGTGAGCGCGCTAGGCAGGAGAGAGTGAAGTGATTTTTCTGCTGTTGAAGGATGCGGAGCTAAAGGTTTTATGTTTGAATGACAACTCTTCCGACCGGCACAATGGTTTTGACTGCGTTGACCCAGTTTAGCTGCAAGGTAAGACAGCATATTGCTCTTATCTACGCGTTCTGTCTTCATGTTATCTGGGCTATTCGAATAGCAATTCCCACAGACATGGCTTTATATCCGTCATACATCATAAGACCGTTGAATTGACTATGCTGTAATTACTCATTTTTAAGAAATAGGGGGCTAGCCTCGTCCGGAAATGCACAATGTAAATATAGCACTGTGTTGGGGCATGAGCTACATAGCCCACAGACTGATTTGCTGTTCCCTTGAGACAATATAGAAAAAGAAGAGGAGAGCCGCACTCTAGGAGCTCAGATGCAATAATTGAATAACCTAATAACGTTTCGACAGACAAGCTGTCTTCATCAGGGTATAATGAGAGACAAGCTTCCTTGGTTACGCCGCAGTTGTCTTGTTCTCCCGCTGGTTGTTTACAAGATCCCCCTGTCTGTCTCAGTGTCTGTCCGTCTAGTCAACGTGCCTTTCCATCTCCTCTTCATTGGTGTTTCCCACCGATATCTCACTCGCTCGGTCCTGGAAACGTGATTCATTTGATGGGGCCTTGCACTAGCGATAAATCACACGCACCCCACATCCATCCATCAGTGCACGCATCCATGTAATGCGCGCGCGTGCACACACACACACACACACACACACACACACACACACACACACACACACACACACACACACACACACACACACACACACACACACACACACACACACACACACACACACACAAACGCACAGTCGCGTATCACCCACAGCAAGCGAAATACAATATTGTTAGCAATATAAACAAGCCAGGGATTATTTATTTGATATGCCTATACATCTGGAAGCCAGGTCCTCTAATTGCCTATCAAGTCATCGTCATTTCAGACACTTGATGATGCTTATGGCTTGTAGGGTACTGTGCTATCATCGTCAGACCGCCTATCAGCACTTGTCAGGACTGTAACATGTCAATGTAATCATATTGCTGTCCATAATACTGAATTAGATGGGCTGCTTCAAGCTTTTTGTCTTTGTAACGTTCTGTGCCGTGCATGGCTGTCAGTGTCACCCCAGTAATAGTCTACACAGACCTGTCATTGCTGTAGGCTACACGACAAGACCCACCTGTTTGCCCATTATAACTATATCACAATGCAGCTGGCCTTGACATAATTATGTTGATTTCCTCTTAAGTATTTCAGTGAGCATGGAAGACAGGAGTCGCACCGCCATGGTCTAGCTCTTGTTTCCACGACAACGATAGAGAGCGAGGTACTTTGATGCACAGCGAGAATACACTAATATCTACGCCGAGATGGAGAAAAAAAGCATACATGAAATATAAAGGATATAGCCTAGAGCAAATAAAAATGTATGCACAGATGACGGATGTCCGCGAGCCTCTAATTTCCTGGTGATCCGCTCTCTCTCGATACGCGTGGCAGCAGAGAAACTGTTGCACAATCTGACGACGTAAACCATTCAATTTGCCGAAGACAATCGACAATAATCATAGGCTAGGCCTATAAGATTACAACGCTCCAAATCATACCCCCCCATTTGTTTTGTTTTCTCTAGGCTGCATAGGCTTTTGAATCTGTTTTTATTTTATCCTAGCTATATATATTTTATCCTAGCTATATATATATATATATATATTTTACAGATTAGTCTTCATTGCACTTCATTGCACTGCTCTGTGGACCAGGGATTTAAGCCTTTATAGAATCCTCGAGATTGCTATGAGACATGATCGCATAGGGATGCGGTTTTGACTTTGACTGATTGGTTCATCTGTTGTTTTATGTCTTATATAATCAGGCTACATTAGGGTCTACATGTTGTTTGTGTTGTGGGGAGACTACCGTGATTTTTTTTTTAAAAGGTCATAACCTGATCCATTTGTCAATCCAAAGGCAAGTGAAAATCCTTGTTTACTTGGCAGGTATTAGACATGTAAATATTGGCATTTAGATCGACAGTGGTGCCGGTTGGTAGGCTATTTGTGTTTATTGGTTTGCTAATTCTCACCAACAAGACGTCAGCATCAAGTCATTCCGTCGTCATAGAAACAGCAAGTGAGGTGTGTGGGTCTCTGTGTGATCCATGGGGGTAACAGAGGGCGCAGTGCATGGCTCGTCTACCCCACATCATCTGTGTGTGTGAGGTAGGAAACCAACACACATCAAAAGGGAGCCACCGGCTCAAATGACAAACCAACGCCTTCCAAGCCCCTTCCATGAATCTAATTTACAAACCAACGCCTTCCAAGCCCCTTCCATGAATCTAATTTACAAACCAACGCCTTCCAAGCCCCTTCCATGAATCTAATTTACAAACCAACGCCTTCCAAGCCCCTTCCATGAATCTAATTTACAAACCAACGCCTTCCAAGCCCCTTCCATGAATCTAATTTACAAACCAACGCCTTCCAAGCCCCTTCCATGAATCTAATTTACAAACCAACGCCTTCCAAGCCCCTTCCATGAATCTAATTTACAAACCAACGCATTCCAAGCCCCTTCCATGAATCTAATTTACAAACCAACGCCTTCCAAGCCCCTTCCATGAATCTAATTTACAAACCAATGCCTTCCAAGCCCCTTCCATGAATCTAATTTACAAACCAATGCCTTCCAAGCCCCTTCCATGAATCTAATTTACAAACCAACGCCTTCCAAGCCCCTTCCATGAATCTAATTTACAAACCAACGCCTTCCAAGCCCCTTCCATGAATCTAATTTACAAACCAACGCCTTCCAAGCCCCTTCCATGAATCTAATTTACAAACCAACGCCTTCCAAGCCCCTTCCATGAATCTAATTTATAAACCAACGACTTCCAAGCCACTTTTCATTAATCTAATTTACAAACCAACGCCTTCCAAGCCCCTTCCATGAATCTAATTTACAAACCAACGCCTACCAAGCCCCTTCCATGAATCTAATTTACAAAACAGCGCGTGCATCCATAACCCCTCTGAACAATACATTAATTAGCGAGCGAGCCATGGATTCCAAGATACAAAACACCCAGAGGCATTTGATCTCAATACATCCAATTAAATGGCAGATATTGAATCATCCTGGCGCGAGCAACTTCAGCTGGTGAGTGATGAGGTCAGTTAAACTGGCCTCAATAGCAGAGATGGGTACCGGCGACTAATCGAGAAAAGAGTTGTTATTTTCACATGCTGTAACTAGACACGGTTTTCTTGAGAGGAGAGCAAAAGAGAACTTACGTTTTGACAATATAGACCCACTCTGCTTACCAGTAGAGACAGGTTTTTGTAATATACTACTAAATGGCACTTGCATAGTTGATTATCTAGTCACATTGCACTCAGCTCCACAAGCTATCAATTGAAAACAGCGATCACACAGTGCACTGCAGAGTAGAAGCTGTCCACGTGCTGAAACACCTGTCGGGCATTTCCGTCCTTCTGCTTTGCAACCTTGGTCCCTCCTTCAGAGATAAGTTTGACAAATAGAATGAACTACAATATTTATCGTTTTTGTATTGGAACAACTGATGGAAACTATTACCTAAGAGGGACCACCAATGTGCAAAGTAATGACGCAAGCGTTTATGAACAACACAATCTCACACTCAATTCGTGCAAATATGTACAAAAAGTATTTAATCAGATTTCGTGCATTTTTTGTGTGAATAGACACATTTTTGTGCGAGTTCATTCATGGGAAAATATTTTTTTTTGTGGAGCCTACATGACACATTTTCTTTCATAATGCATTTTATACAAGGCTATGTCAAATTTGATTTTTGATTTTTTTTGTGTGGTATGGATTAAGTTATTTGATTGGGGAATGGGGATACATTTTTATGATGGGAAATTAGAATACACACACACACACACACACACACACACACACACACACACACACACACACACACACACACACACACACACACACACACACACACACACACACACACACACACACACACACACACACACACACACACACACACACACACACACACACACACACACACACACACACTTACAGACATATACACACACTCACTTTGTTTGTAATCATGTTATAGCCAACTTTTGACGTTTGTATGAATTACTTTTAATAAAATATTTTTTTCTAGTTGTCATGAATTTATAATCTTTAACTGGTTAAATGTTTGTAGTTTGCATGTTTCAGTAATGATTAACATGGTTAAATAATCTTTGGTATTTTTATACATATTCTGTATTTCCACTGAAGAAAGCAATAATTAATCACCACACTAACGTAAATAAATGGACACTACCTGTTATAAAATGGAAATTGCTCTCCGTAAATGAATGGTGAGAAATGCTCAGTCTAAAGCCATTAGACTATGGGTTTCACAGCCCTATAATAATGATGCAAGTCATATCACTTTAATAGGGTTTATTTACAACCTATAATATGTTGGGCAAAGTGGTATAGGAGAGTCTGACATATAACCCCTAACTTGAGTTCAGTGATCGCCTATGAGAACCCAGAGGGGCCTAGCTTCGTCCCTCATGACTGGGAAAGGCCTGTATTCTAGGCCTTAGAAAATCCCACATCCATCTCATTAGATCAGAACAGGATGGAGCAACAGTGATTGATATTACTGGTTTGCATCCTAAAAAAAAGGATAGTTGTGTTTGCTGCATAACACACTTACATTATTTGTCTACCTATATGATGTGGATCATTGTCAGGTTATTTGACATATAAGCTTCAGTAACAAAATAACCCCATGGTTGTAATAATACTTTAAACAGGTACTTTGTAAATGCATATAATGTATTTGTTTTGGCTCCACACTGGCAAGTTAACCTATGTAAATTAGACAGTCACAGGGGATTTTCTTCTGAATAACTGGTCAGGGCATAGCACTTTCCATTCAGCTTCAGGCAACTTGGATGTAAGGCTTGATCACACCTGTAGTGACTACTTCTATCCGTCATGCACATTGTTGCTTATCCATTGTTGCTTATCCATTGGTCACTAGATATATCTATGTAATTAAACCCAACACAATGTTAAAAAACAGAGTGCTTTCCACTACTAGATCACATAACTAGACGTGAGCTGGATGTGATCCCAACACTGCCACCAGTGTAGCGGAAGAAAGTGAAAGCTGCAACAGGGACTCTAACCAGGGCTCATACGTGGCAAAGTGAACTCTCACGGCCGTTGACATGAGAGCCCAGTAGGCCTCTGGGCAGAGGCAGTAGTCCTACAATGCTGGCATATGCTTTTTTTCCATTTCCTCAGTATATAACATGATTGACACAACCGTAATAATCATCATGAAACTGCCTTGGAAGTGCAATAAGTGTAAGCCAGCATAATTCATTATTTTACATTAACCTGTTTAACTGCATTGATATCGATTAATTGATCATAATCCAGGCTTGTTGTAGGTTCAAATACCATGCAGTTGCACCAGGAGAATTTAAACCAAACAGATTTTTTTCCGCAGGTCTTCTGTTTCCCCATATTTATTATTAATACATTTTCCATCATGAAAATGTATCACTATTCCCAAATCAAATACCTTCATCGATACCACAAAAAAAATATACTGATTTTTTTGTTCCAATCTGGTAACCCTCATAAAATGTGACATAGCATCAGTAACCCAAAGTATTATGCAGGAACAGACAAAGAAAACAACATTGGCATTAATACAAATAAGGCTACTATTATACCATAAGTATTTTGGTGTATTTTGACAATCTGGGTTGATTAACAATATTGGGCAGTTAACACGTTTGTTCTTTATATAAATAAATGTGAGACACAAAAAAAGGCAGTGTAGAACACCATTGCCCAAAATGCACTGCTCCAATAACTTTAAAAAGATTGTTCCCAAAGTTTGCCCTCCCAAAAAGTTTTTTTTCCTCTATGAATGAAGTCGCACAATAAATGTGTGTATTTTCTCACGAATTAATCTACACAAAAACGCACAAAATCTGCTGAAATACTTTTCGTACATATTTGCATGAATGAGTGTGAGATTGTGTACTATGAAACAACAACGCCAATTCGGTCTATTTCTCTGGGGTGTTGTTCAATTAGGTTTTGTTCAGTGTCAATTCCAGCCTGAGGAAGGTGGTTGAAGGGATGGTGCCATATGAGCTCGCGAGAGCACGACGTGCTCATAGTCTTTTTCCATTTGTGCCTATTGGTTAGTGCCTTGGCACTCATAACGGAGGGCGGTTGAAGTGCATGCAGTGTTGAAAAAAATACAAACGACATAAGAGCATGACGTGGCATGACTGCAAAGTTGATGTGCACGACGAGAGCCCCCCTCGGATAGCCCCCCGTGGTATCTCAATTCAAGGACACCCTGTTTGCGTTACTTTTCTAAATAGGTACTAACTGGGGTTAATAATCGGCCTTATCTAAGGGACACTACATTGAAATACCACGTATGGCCCGCTGAGCATTCTAAACGCTCCCTCTGGGTTAGCCCCTGCAGTGGCTCCTGAGTCCCTCTCGAGGCATGCTTGGCATGTTGGTTTGCAGTTCACCTATACGTTCTCTCCCTTTGACAGTGGCAGTCGACGGTCCTACGTTGCGCGTGGACTGGAGCGAAGCAAACTCAGTGTCTGACCTGGCGCTCTTCGGAAACACCCGGATCTGCTTGGCTCACAGACTCATTCTCCACGCGCCCCTAAGTACAGTGGACCACTGCGAGGTGCTGATTGTCTAAGTTTGACACTTTTTTTTGTCTCGGTCCACACATAGTGACGTGACACCTCCGAGTCCCCTGGACCTGCCGCCCAGCTACAGCTATCATACACTGTGCATTCAAGCGCGACCCTCTGTCACAGGAGATGTTTTCACTGGAGGAATGCTTATTGATTATGCCTATACTGTTTACTCAATAACGCGCTACATGAGGCGGAACATCATTGTTCATCGCTGTTATACTGGGTTCGTTTACATCAGGGGCGCAACTTTCACTAGAGATGGGGACATGTCCCCCACATTCTGAAATTGCATTTCTGTCCCCCCCAGTTTTATCATTGGAATGTGATTCAAAACGAGGCAACGGTGTGCTTTAGGACCACGTGGACGCCTCCGAGCGGTCTGGTAGGCTGGTTGGAGTGTTTATCTGACTGGATAATTAAAAAAAAATAATAATAATTAGGTCCCCCCACTTCTAAAACCAAAGTTGCGACCCTGGTTTACATCATATTCCATCAGCCTAAAGCAGCAGTTCTGAACGGAACATTTGTGTCACCAATATGTTTATATGTTTTAATAGCCTATCTGGAATATGTCTATTACATAAACCCCCGTGTTACTCGTTTATGTGTAGATTATATTTAAATTCTGTCTAATGCAATGGGATCGCCCATAATAGACCGCAGGGGCACCCAGATAATCAAAACGGACAGTAGCCTAGCTCTGAATTGAATTCTCTTCGAAGTCAATAGAAATTCGCGATGTGAAGCAAAACATTATTTTCTCAGCCTTTTTTGGTTGAATAATTACCTAATTAACTAAGCCGTCCAAGTCGTTAAGAGTGATTCCGCTTTGGGTCCTCCATTTTGGTTTTCAGTAAATGTTCACCAGTTAGTTTTCTAATTATTATATGAAGTAATTCAATGTAATTAGCAATTCATTTCTAATGCAGCTTTCAACTGGGAATCTCAATGGCACTGAGTGTAATGTCTTTTTTCCTTGGCCTAAATGCAATTAAACAGATCTACTTAGGAGAGTTGGACGGTAGGGTCGGCAGTGGTTCGGCCTCCAATGCTGCAGTCTCAATTACTGTGTAGGCTTCAGCACTTCTGACTGACTGGCTTTGTACAAATGGATGGTTGGCCGCAGTGCCACGTTGACATTGGGTTGGTTTGATTGAGCATGAGCAGCTGCTGCCCCCCATCCATGTGTTCTTTTCGGAGTAGCTCTCTGGAATTATTTATTTGTATTTATTAAGGATCCTCATTAGCAGCTACTGTTCCCGGGGGTCCAGCAACATTAAGGCAATAATTATATACAATTTAAAATATTATCACAATATTTTTAACAGCACATTACGTGTGTTCCCCCAGGCCACTACTCTACTATCACATATCTACAATATAAAATCCATTTATGAATATTATATTATTTATTGACCGCTACAATTGATTAGGCAATACCTAAACAATTTCAGGTATAGGCCTATCTAGAGGTGGAAACAATTATGCAATGAACCTGCTCACAGATTCTATATGCCTATCTCATTTAGTCCATGCTATCTCTCTCTATTGACAGTCTTATGCAGGCTATAGAGAAGTAAATAGAATTTAGCAGGTTGCTGGAATAATTCACTCAAAGCTAATGATGAATCCGTCTCATCTCATTGTATCGATCAGCGCGCACCATCTGGATGTCGCAATGAGCCAGCGCGTGGCTGCAGTAACGAGGAGATTATTAGCACCGCCAAAATATTCCTCTCTCTCCTCTCTTCTCTCTACACCGCTCTATTGAATATCTCGGCGAATAGAACGGTCAGCGCCATTATGATTGTTTGCCGCTTGGTGACCCGACAGGCACTGTCGCAGAGCCGTGCCAGCGTGCCCATTGCCATACAGAAGCTCCGCTGGTGCACGCGTGCCCGCTCGTCCTCTCTCCACGTTCAACAAGCAATGTAGATGTCGAATCTGTTTGTAGACAGTGTCGCCTCTGAAACCTATAGAACGCATTTGAGGCGTTAGTCTTCCATAGGAACATATGAATGTATAGCTAAATGGAGACTAGGAGTAAAAACAATCCGTGGCCATTCGTGTGCATGTGACGTCATCTATGAATTACAGATCCACGTTTCCTGCGAGAAATTGCTCCTTGGTGATCGGTCCTATAGCAATGTTTCTTTAGTGGAAAGTTCAGCAACCGTTTTCGAAGTACACAGGCATAGGGTCGCGAGGAGGGGAGCTCAGCACATACACGCAGTACACGCACACAGCGTAGTATGTTAGAGGGACTCGATTTGCATCCTATTTCTATGGAAAAGCTGCTCATCAGCGAGAAAACAAGGGGCGTTGTCACGGATGAAGGAACACTGTTATTATTAGACTACATGTCACTGATGCCAATAGCTTTGTAGCTATGGAAGCCTATTCTTGCATGTATGTGTGCATGTAGCCAGTGTGCGCGCATACGTTTGTTTTTGTGATATCAGCGTATTCAGTTCAAAGGAACTGTACTAGAACTGTCAAGTGTTAAAGCCTGTAGTAGGGCATTGCTGTGTCTCCCTGTCGCTATATGCACGTCATTCTGGCACCTATTTGGCAACCCATTGGGCCATCCTAGTTTATTTTGCCAGATTGAACTTGAATATAATATTTTTCTACATTTTATTCGTAAAATAAGGGCAGTAGTTGTAAATAAATTCCAGTTCGACAGCGAGATCTCGTATGAAACCTTTGGCATTACGTCTGTGTAACAGTATAACTTTAGACCGTCCCCTCGCTGGGCGCGAACCAGGGACCCTCTGCACACATCAACAGTCACCCTCGAAGCATCGTTACCCATCGCTCCACAAAAGCCGCGGCCCTTGCAGAGCAAGGGGAACCACTATTTCAAGGCCTCAGAGCAAGTTATGTCACAGATTGAAACACTATTTAGCGCGCACCACCGCTAACTAGCTGGCCGTTTCACATCCGTTACATCTGCAGTTTTGGAGAAGATCGGGAGTTCAATACACCGAGCAGATACGCGGAATGCCAATTACTCAATTAATATATAGCCTACTGCCAGTGCTGCTGATGTTTTCCTTTAATTTTCTGAGTTGAGAATGCTTCATGGTCCTGTCGTCTACTCTCTATAGAGAGTTTATGGTAAAGGAATGGTTGAACAGAAACGACAGTGGATGTCACAAGTGAGTCTCGGATTTTAAACTGAGTAATGGCAACCTCGGCACTTTGCTTTCTGTTCACTAGACTGTGCCAGATTAGCCCATGGCTTGTCAGTAAAACACCGGGCATGTCCTCGTTATTTTACAAAATGGATATGTGTGTGTTTCCGTGCATGTGGAAGCACAAGAGTGCCATGATCTTCACCCGTCTGTGTGGGGATGAATGCCGTGGATGCCTTCGCCATTCCGAGTTCAGTAGGGGAGAGTGGGTAAAGATATAGGAGGGGTG
>NC_060185.1:24165482-24242982 GCF_021184085.1 Oncorhynchus gorbuscha
AAGGGGGAGTCTATATACAATGTGTGCAAAGGGCATGAGGAGGTAGGCGAATAATTACAATTTTGCAGATTAACACTGGAGTGATAAATGATCAGATGGTCATGTGCAGGTAGAGATATTGGTGTGCAAAAGAGCAGAAAAGGAAATCAATAAAAACAGTATAAAAACAGTATGGGAATGAGGTAGGTGAAAATGGGTGGGCTATTTACCAATAGACTATGTACAGCTGCAGCGATCGGTTAGCTGCTCAGATAGCTGATGTTTGAAGTTGGTGAGGGAGATAAAAGTCTCCAACTTCAGCGATTTTTGCGGTTCGTTCCAGTCACAGGCAGCAGAGTACTGGAACGAAAGGCGGCCAAATGAGGTGTTGGCTTTAGGGATGATCAGTGAGATACACCTGCTGGAGCGCGTGCTACGGATGGGTGTTGCCATTGTGACCAGTGAACTGAGATAAGGCGGAGCTTTACCTAGCATGGACTTGTAGATGACCTGGAGCCAGTGGGTCTGGCGACGAATATGTAGCGAGGGCCAGCCGACTAGAGCATACAAGTCGCAGTGGTGGGTGGTATAAGGTGCTTTAGTGACAAAACGGATGGCACTGTGATAGACTGCATCCAGTTTGCTGAGTAGAGTGTTGGAAGCCATTTTGTAGATGACATCGCCGAAGTCGAGGATCGGTAGGATAGTCAGTTTTACTAGGGTAAGCTTGGCGGCGTGAGTGAAGGAGGCTTTGTTGCGGAATAGAAAGCCGACTCTTGATTTGATTTTCGATTGGAGATGTTTGATATGAGTCTGGAAGGAGAGTTTGCAGTCTAGCCAGACACCTAGGTACTTATAGATGTCCACATATTCAAGGTCGGAACCATCCAGGGTGGTGATGTTAGTCGGGCATGCGGGTGCAGGCAGCGATCGGTTGAAAAGCATGCATTTGGTTTTACTAGCGTTTAAGAGCAGTTGGAGGCCACGGAAGGAGTGTTGTATGGCATTGAAGCTCGTTTGGAGGTTAGATAGCACAGTGTCCAATGACGGGCCGAAAGTATATAGAATGGTGTCGTCTGCGTAGAGGTGGATCAGGGAATCGCCCGCAGCAAGAGCAACATCATTGATATATACAGAGAAAAGAGCCGGCCCGAGAATTGAACCCTGTGGCACCCCCATAGAGACTGCCAGAGGACCGGACAGCATGCCCTCCGATTTGACACACTGAACTCTGTCTGCAAAGTAATTGGTGAACCCGGCAAGGCAGTCATCCGAAAAACCGAGGCTACTGAGTCTGCCGATAAGAATATGGTGATTGACAGAGTCGAAAGCCTTGGCAAGGTCGATGAAGACGGCTGCACAGTACTGTCTTTTATCGATGGCGGTTATCATATAGTACCTTGAGTGTGACTGAGGTGCACCCGTGACCGGCTCGGAAATCAGATTGCACAGCGGAGAAGGTACGGTGGGATTCGAGATGGTCAGTGACCTGTTTGTTGACTTGGCTTTCGAAGACCTTAGATAGGCAGGGCAGGATGGATATAGGTCTATAACAGTTTGGGTCCAGGGTGTCTCCCCCTTTGAAGAGGGGGATGACTGCGGCAGCTTTCCAATCCTTGGGGAACTCAGACGATATGAAAGAGAGGTTGAACAGGCTGGTAATAGGGGTTGCGGCAATGGCGGCGGATAGTTTCAGAAATAGAGGGTCCAGATTGTCAAGCCCAGCTGATTTGTACGGGTCCAGGTTTTGCAGCTCTTTCAGAACATCTGCTATCTGGATTTGGGTAAAGGAGAACCTGGAGAGGCTTGGGCGAGGAGCTGCGGGGGGGGGCGGTGCTGTTGGCCGAGGTTGGAGTAGCCAGGCGGAAGGCATGGCCAGCCGTTGAAAAATGCTTATTGAAGTTTTCGATAATCATGGATTTATCGGTGGAGACCGTGTTACCTAGCCTCAGTGCAGTGGGCAGCTGGGAGGAGGTGCTCTTGTTCTCCATGTGTCCCAGAACTTTTTGGAGTTGGAGCTACAGGATGCAAACTTCTGCCTGAAGAAGCTGGCCTTAGCTTTCCTGACTGACTGCGTGTATTGGTTCCTGACTTCCCTGAACAGTTGCATATCACGGGGACTATTCGATGCTATTGCAGTCCGCCACAGGATGTTTTTGTGCTGGTCGAGGGCAGTCAGGTCTGGAGTGAACCAAGGGCTGTATCTGTTCTTGGTTCTGCATTTTTTGAACGGAGCATGCTTATCTAAAATGATGAGGAAATTACTTTTAAAGAATGACCAGGCATCCTCAACTGACAGGATGAGGTCAATGTCCTTCCAGGATACCCGGGCCAGGTCGATTAGAAAGGCCTGCTCCGAGAAGTGTTTTAGGGAGCGTTTGACAGTGATGAGGGGTGGTTACAGGCAATGAGGCAGTGATCGCTGAGATCCTGGTTGAAGACAGCGGAGGTGTATTTGGAGGGCCAGTTGGTCAGGATGACGTCTATGAGGGTGCCCTTGTATACAGAGTTAGGGTTGTACCTGGTGGGTTCCTTGATGATTTGTGTGAGATTGAAGGCATCTAGCTTAGATTGTAGGACTGCCGGGGTGTTAAGCATATCCCAGTTTAGGTCTCCTAACAGAACAAACTCTGAAGCTAGATGGGGGGCGATCAATTCACAAATGGTGTCCAGTGCACAGCTGGGAGCTGAGGGGGGTCGGTAGCAGGCGGCAACAGTGAGAGACTTATTTCTGGAGAGAGTAATTTTCAAAATTAGTAGTTCGAACTGTTTGGGTATGGACCTGGAAAGTATGACATTACTTTGCAGGCTATCTCTGCAGTAGACTGCAACTCCTCCCCCTTTGGCAGTTCTATCTTGACGGAAGATGTTATAGTTGGGTATGGAAATCTCAGAATTTTTGGTGGCCTTCCTGAGCCAGGATTCAGACACGGCAAGGACATCAGGGTTAGCAGAGTGTGCTAAAGTGGTGAGTAAAACAAACTTAGGGAGGAGGCTTCTGATGTTGACATGCATGTAACCAAGGCTTTTTCGATCACAGGTTGTATCTCTGGACATGCTGGTTGTAATGGGTGAGGTCTCCGCATGTGTGGGAGGTGGGACAAAGGAGGTAACAGGGGTATGAAGAGTGGAACTAGGGGTTCCATTGTGAACTAAAACAATGATAACTAACCTGAACAACAGTATACAAGGCATATTGACATATGAGAGAGACATACAGCGAGGCATACAGTAATCACAGGTGTTGAATTGGGAAAGCTAGCTAAAACAGTAGGTGAGGCTAATCAGCTAGCACAACAAAACAGCAGGTAAAATGGTGTTGACTAGGCAACGGGGCCGACAGATAAAACAAAGATAAAACAAACAAGCAGAATGGGGTACCGTGATTAATGGACAGTCCAGCGTGCATTAGCTATGTAGCCAAGAGATCAGTGTCCAGGGGGCAGCGGTGGATGGGCAGGGAAGCTGGACTGGCGAGTGTTATCCAGGTTAAAAAAACTAACAATGACTAAATAGCTTGTAGCTAGTTAGCTGGTTAGCGTCTGGAGGTTCTTGAGTGTGTTCTAAAAAATAAAAAATAATAGCGATTCCGTATCACATTGGGTGAGGCAGGTTTCCGGAAGGTATAAACAAATTAAAAATCAAAAAGAGATAGAAAGTAAATATGGGTCCAGAGAGTGTTTGGGACGCGGCGATTCAGACGGTTCGTAGGCCCGGGCTAGACAAGGTAGCAGTTAGCGGACCGGAGCTAAACAAGCTAGCGGTTAGCAGGCCGAATTAGCAAGCAGGGAGATAGCGAGGGCTAGAGAGTTAGCCTTAGGGGGACGTCGCGATGGGGTGAGTCTGTTTATTCCTCTTCATGTGGTGACATCGATAGACCAGTCGTGGGCCCGGGTATTGTAGCCCAGGAGTATGCTACAGGTGCTCTGGCCGGGCTAGCTTCAGGCTAAGTGGGTGGAAACGCTAGCCAGGGGTAATCATCCGGGGTTGCAGTTTAGCTAGATAGCTAGTTGTGAAGATCCAGCTGAAAAATGTTCCGTTTGCGGTGGGAATCCGGGGATGAAAAATAAATAGGTCCGTTATGCTCTGGTTAGAGTCGCGTTGTTCGAACTGGCGAGAGCTTTCCGGGCTAAAGGTTAGCTGACGACCAGTTAGCTGAAGACCGCTAGCATAGCTGGTGGTTAGCTGGCTAGCTTCAGTTGAGGGGTTCCGAAGTAAATATAAATACTTTAGGAAAAATAGCTACATTGGGTGAGGCGGGTTGCAGGAGAGTATTTGGGAGCTTAGGTTTAGCAAAATGTTTTTAAAGAGGTATGCAAAGAAAAATATGTAAAAAAACAAAAAAGAAGCGATATATACAAGGGACAGGACGACAGGACGACAGGACGACTTACTGCTACGCCATCTTGGTACGAAAGAATCTCTAGTGGCACAACTAGCACTGCGACGCAGTGCTTTAGACTACTGCGCTACTCGGGAGGCCAATCTCACATTTCTGATTGTGTTACAGTGCATTTGGAAAGTATTCAGACCCCTTGACTTTTTCTATATATATATTTTTCTACATTTTGTTACATTACAGCCTTATTCTAAAATGGATTTAAACAATTTTCCCTGATCCATCAACACACAATACCCCATAATGACATAGTTAAAACAGGTTTGACTTTTTTTGTGCAAATTTATTTAAAATACAAAACTCATATAACATTTACATAAGTATCCAGTACTTTGTTGAAGCACCTTTGGCAGTGATTACGGCCTCATTCTGTTTAATATTGACGCTACAAGCTTGGCACACCTGTATTTGAGGAGTTTCTCACATTCTTCTCTGCAGATCATCTCAAGTTTTGTCAGGGTGGATGGGTAGCATTGCTGCACAGGTCTCTCCAGAGATGTTCGATCGGGTTCAAGTCCGGGCTCTGGCTGGGCCATTCAAGGACAACCAAAGATTTGTCCTGAAGCCACTCCTGCATTGTTTTGGCTGCGTGCTTAGGGTCGTTGTCCTGTTGGAAGGTGAACCTTCGCTCCAGTCTGTGGTCCTGAGTGCACTGGAGCAGGTTTTCATCATGGTCTCTCTGTACTTTGTTCCGTTAATCTTTCCTTCGATATTGACTTGTCTCCCAGTCCCTGCCACTGACAAACATCCCCACAGCATGACGCTGCCACCACCATGCTTCACCGTAGGGATGGTGCCAGGTCTCCTCCAGATTTGACACTTGGCATTCAGGCCAAAGAGCTCAATCTTGGTTTCATCAGACCAGAGAATCTTGTTTCTCATGGCCAGAGTCCTTTGGGTGCCTTTTGGCAAACTCCAAGTGGGCTGTCATGTGCCTTTTACTGATGAGTTGCTTCCGTCTGGCCGCTCTACCACAAAGTCCTGATTGGTGGAGTGCTGAAGCGGCGGTTGTTTTTCTGGAATGTTTTCCCATCTCCATAGAGGAACTCTGGAGTTCTGTCAGAATGACCATTGGTTTCTTGGTCACCTCCCTGACCAAGGCCCTTCTCCCCTGATTGCTCATTTCGGCTGGGTGGGCCAGCTCTAGGAGTCTTGGTGGTTCCAAACTTCTTCCATTTAACTTCTTCCATTCAATGCAGAATTGTTTTGGTACCTTTCCCCAGATCTGTGCCTCGACACAATCCTGTTTCGGTGCTCTATGGACAATTCCTTGTTTTTTTCTCTGACATGTACTGTCAACTGTGGGACCTTATATAGACAGGTGTATGCCTTTCTAAATAATGTCCAATCAGTTGAATTTACCACAATTTACAAACATCTCAAGGATGATCAATGGAAACAGGATGCACCAGAGCTCAATTTCAAGGCTCATAGCATAGGGTCTGAATAAGGTATCTGTTTTTATTTGTAATAAATTTGCAAAAATGTCTAAAAACCTGTTCTCTCCTAGTTATTATGTGGTATTGTGTGTAGATTAATGAGGAAAACACGTGTTCAAATAAATTTTAGAATAAGGCTGTAAAGTAACAAAATGTGGAAAAAGTCAAAGGCTCTGAATACTTTCCGAATGCTCTGTACCTGTGATTTGTGTGTGAATTATCTGCAGTGTTTGCATATATACCCAGGTGACATGTTTGTATGTTTGTATGATCTACGACCACTCCGGTTTAGAACCTTGCTGTGATGTCAGTCTATCCCTGTACTCTTCCACAGAAAAGACCTGTCAATCAAAAAGTGTATGCCTGCGTCATCATGGGCACCCAGGGACAGGGCTCGATGTCTGACCTGTGTGTGAATGTGTGTGTGTATTAAATGTTGGTGAATATGATGTCTAACCTATGTGTGTTTCAGGTGTGGCGGAGCAGTTTGCCATAGCGGAGGCTAAGCTGAGAGCCTGGTCGTCTGTGGATGGAGATGACTCTAATGACGACTCTTATGATGAGGACTTCACTCCCGCCAACGAGCCCACAACACAAAGCACGGGTACTGTACACACACACACACACACACACACACACACACACACACACACACACACACACACACACACACACACACACACACACACACACACACACACACACACACACACACACACACACACACACACACACACACACACACACACACACACACACACACACACACACACACACATTATACTACCCTATTACAACTGGAGTATCACTGAAGAATACATGGTCCTCCCTTCTAATACCTTCATTTGTTCCTACCCCCTACTCCAGGTCTTGCACATCCTTTCTCCCCATCCCCCCACCTCCCTGTCTCCTCTAACTGTGTGGTGATGAATCTGTCTGAAACTCTGATTGTCCCAGTGCCCTACTTTCATTCTCTCACAAAAAAGGTTGTTCCCCGGCGCAATTTGATATCCCACATGCAAGTTTAATTTGATTCCTTTGCTGCAGACAAGGGGGGGGGGTTGAGTTTGTTGGTTGTGTGAGTGGACTATACATTTAGTGTGTGTTTGTGAATGTTTGTGTGTACTATTGTGGGGATGCCAATGCTTTTATGCTGATTGCTTACTCCACTGCACCAAATATGACTGCTTTGTTTTACTTGATAATGTAATTTATTTTAATTTAGTATTACGTATTTTATTCCGTAACACTATATGGGTGAGAAGTTGCCCCAAAGACACAGATCTAGGATCAGCTTACATCCTTTAACCTCCAACCTTTCCAGATATAGCCTGATAAGTCAGTTTGACTATTTAACGTGTCTGCTGTCATTCCATAACAATACACTGCTCTCTCATCAGTAGGGCTCCTAGTTTTTCCTGACTACGTGACCTGACCTCATCAGGCATGGTAAGACAATAGGCAGGGTCATTCAGTACACTCACTGTCTCTCTTCTGCCCCTCTCTCCCCCTCTCTGAACCCCCTCAGAGGTGCCCCCCTACCTGAGGGACCTTCTTCACAGTCAGGTGTGTCAGCACCTGGGTCTGCGGGGGCCGTGCTGCAAGGGAGCAGGTAGAGGAGACAGGCCCTCGCCCACTTCCACAGACACCATCTGCTCCAGCCTCTGCAGCCTGGACGAGCAACACCCCTTACTGCGAGATCTCACCCATCACTGCGGCAACAACTACGGTAACGCCGCCGAGCTGGCTGCCAAGATCCTGTCGGCCCTGCAAGGGGGAGAGGAGCTGCTGTTGGCCCGCCTCCAGAGGGTGGAGCAGGGGGTTAGAGGGGGAGGGGACTTCAACAGCCTGGGGGGTCCGAGGGGCCGGCCAGGGGGGGAGGAATCGCCCTGCTACTCTGTGACCTACTCCGAGACCTACCTGTCACCCGGGGAGGACGACGATACGCCCTGCAAAGACTACGAGGGCACCGTGTGCCAGGGAGAAGGAGATGGCGAGGTGTACCCACCTGACTATGCCACCCACAGGAAGGTCTCAGACGTAGCCTCCTCCGGGGTGGTGTCTCTGGACGAGGATGAAGAGGAGGAAAAGGAGGAGGAGGAGAGGGAGAGAGAGCAGGGAAACCAATGTCATTGATTTTTGTTTCATCCATTGTTTCTCTGTCCATCTCTCCGTTCCTCACATGGCCTCTGATATGTTAAGTCTGTCCATCTCTCCATCCCTCACATGGCCTCTGATATGTTTAACCTGTCCATCTCTCCGTCCCTCACATGGCCTCTGATATGTTAAGCCTGTCCATCTCTCCGTCCCTCACATGGCCTCTGATATGTTTAACCTGTCCATCTCTCCGTCCCTCACATGGCCTCTGATATGTTTAACCTGTCCATCTCTCCATCCCTCACATGGCCTCTGATATGTTAAGTCTGTCCATCTCTCCGTCCCTCACATGGCCTCTGATATGTTAAGTCTGTCCATCCCTCACATGGCCTCTGATATGTTAAGTCTGTCCATCTCTCCGTCCCTCACATGGCCTCTGATATGTTAAGTCTGTCCATCTCTCCGTCCCTCACATGGCCTCTGATATGTTAAGTCTGTCCATCTCTCCATCCCTCACATGGCCTCTGATATGTTAAGTCTGTCCATCTCTCCGTCCCTCACATGGCCTCTGATATGTTAAGTCTGTCCATCTCTCCGTCCCTCACATGGCCTCTGATATGTTTAACCTGTCCATCTCTCCGTCCCTCACATGGCCTCTGATATGTTAAGTCTGTCCATCTCTCCATCCCTCACATGGCCTCTGATATGTTATCTCTCCGTCCCTCAGGCCTCTGTCCATCTCTCCGTCCCTCACATGGCCTCTGATATGTTAACCTGTCCATCTCTCCGTCCCTCACATGGCCTCTGATATGTTAAGCCTGTCCATCTCTCCGTCCCTCACATGGCCTCTGATATGTTAAGCCTGTCCATCTCTCCGTCCCTCACATGGCCTCTGATATGTTTAAACCTGTCTGCATGTTTTTTTTCATGACTTGAACTCTTACTGCTGTGTAACCCCTCTGTCCTGGCCTTATGGCATCATGTCGATCCCCTACCCACCTGCCCCCTGACCATTTGATATGTATCAATATATTTTTGTCTTGAGGCGTCCAAACAATCTTTTCTATCAATGTGAAGCAGGACAGCTGGACTGGCTGTCACAGCCTTCAATAAGAAGCCCAACAATTGGTCTGTGGTTTCAGTAAGAAGCCCATGGATTGGCCAGTGGGGTTTAGTGCTCCACCCACACACAACAAGAAAGCGAGAGACTGCTAAAAACTAAAAAAGACAGAAAAACACGGAATCTTAAAACTATGAAATATCTTTGCATGTGTTTGCAAGTGCTGAACTGAACTTGTGTGCTGACCTGGTCTTGAGCACGTCGGTTTGCAGTTTGGGCTGTTCTGTATAACCCCACCCTTCCCCCGCCACCACCCAGATACAATGTATCCCATTGGTGGACAGGTTCCACTGCATCCTGAAACCTGAAACCCCTCCTCTCTTTTGCAAGAGATGTAAGCCGTGTTCCTCTGCCCAGGCGTTGCTGACGGGTGCCAGATCTTCCTAAATCTGGATAGTTATTTTACGTATCCGGTAACCACTTCATATGCTACACCAATCTGGTGTCTGACGGCACAGTCGATGATGTGGCACACAACCATTGGATGATGCATGCAACGTCTGAACAGGGGAGCACGACCCCTAGCATCCTTCTGGGCATGGCTTGCTGAGTATGACAAACTACCGTATGTAACCTGTCACCAACAGTTATGAGCAAATGCTGGAATGTCTTAAAAGTGACAGGAAATATGTATTTGATATGCTTTTATTGTACTAGTTTTCTATCATTCAACATGTTGTTGTTATTATAATTATTCTGAATATCATTATGACTAACCGTCATAATGACATACTATAGCTACCGGATTTTGTTTTTGGTTCTATGGTTTCCTATATGGAAGGCCAATGGTCTAGGCCTTCAAAGACAAAAACACAAATAGAATGTTCCAGAAGTGACCATTTGGTGAAAGAGATGCTGTTTGGTGGAGCAATTGTTGTTCAAAGACAGAAAGCTAGTTTTCAGTGAGGAGTTGCATTGGAGATTTTCTATATTTTTGTATGCATTGTTTCTGCTTTAATCTTTGCCGATGCGGCGTGCCAGTGTATGTGTTTTTTGCACGAAGCTAACGTGGCTGTAGATTTCTCCTTTCGTTGTTATCACTGTGTGATATAGTATACTGGGAAAAAAATACAAATGGGAACAAAAAATGTTTTCTTTTACTTGGAAAGGGGATACTGTGATACAGTTTGTTATTGACATGATCCTCAATGGAAATGTTTTATTTTACTTGGAAAGGGGATACTGTGATACAGTTTGTTATTGACATGATCCTCAATGGAAATGTTTTATTTTACTTGGAAAGGGGATACTGTGATACAGTTTGTTATTGACATGATCCTCAATGGAAATGTTTTATTTTACTTGGAAAGGGGATACTGTGATACAGTTTGTTATTGACATGATCCTCAATGGAAATGTTTTATTTTACTTGGAAAGGGGATACTGTGATACAGTTTGTTATTGACATGATCCTCAATGGAAATGTTTTATTTTACTTGGAAAGGGGATACTGTGATACAGTTTGTTATTGACATGATCCTCAATGGAAATGTTTTCTTGTCTTTGTAATTATATCGGACTTCTTTCTTTCCTGTCATAGCTGCTTCTAAAGCAAAATTCCACGTTTATTTCCATTGTTTTTCAGACGATGTCAGGAAAAGGGCATTTCTTGTAAATAAATCGAAATCATTCCATTGCCATGGTGATCTGAGGAACCTTAAATTGGTTCGGTCAGAGTGACTGTCACTCATACAACTCAGGAAGTCCCATTGGTTCAGAGCGCCAGTATATCCCAGCCCTACACAACAAGCCACTGTTCACTCATCCTCTATCTCAGCGAACTACTGTGTGTTTGTGTGGGTGTGTGTGTGTTTGTGTGGGTGTGTGCGCGTGAAAGTATTCCCGATTAAAGCACAGAATTAGTGCTCAGCTCACCTCTTCAACTCTCACTGATTGTTCAGGAAAGCCTCTGTATGTGTGTGTGTGTGTGTGTGTGTGTATGTGTGTGTGTGTGTGTGTGTGTGTGTGTGTGTGTGTGTGTGTGTGTGTGTGTGTGTGTGTGTGTGTGTGTGTGTGTGTGTGTGTGTGTGTGTGTGTGTGTGTGTGTGTGTGTGTGTGTGTGTGTGTGTGTGTGTGTGTGTGGTAAAATAATACACGGTCATCAAGCTTGCATTTGTGTGTCTGCTCCAAAAAACCCTAATGCAGCGATTCCCTTTAAACAGTGTAGCAGTGTAGCAGTGTTCTGACTGGAGGTATAAGGCTCGGCCTACATGGTGCTTTTGGAAAGGATATCATACCAATTACCGATCTCGCTTTTTGGGAACTAAAACTGTTTTTTGTTGTTGACTTTCTGCCAGTAGGACAGAGAGATGTTTAAAAGTAGAGGAGGTGTCATACATTTTAGCACCATGATTTGAAACAAAACAACTGAATTATTTGATAATGACACCTCTAACAACTAGTGGACTGAACGAGTCTGAGACACAAATTAAACTCAGGGGGAACCATTACGCCTGTGCATTCATTTATAACCTTTGACCTCCTGTGTTCTGATTGGCCAGACGGTCAGGTCAGTTCCATTCATTCTGTCCAATGACAAACGTTAACCCACCACTGAGCCAGAGCTATAGATCCACTTGACATCCACAACATGCTGACATTTACATTATGGTTCTACACAGAACAATTCACAGTATGTAGAAAGACACTACAACAGCTAGGTGGTTTTTCTAGAATGCGTCTGGTAATGCTGTCTATTCTAATGCAGTGTTCTGGGCATCCATTTATCATGGTCGACGAGATTGTTTGGAGTACGAGTTTCTCAGCAACTCAATTAACTTAATGGAACAGTGAGCAGAGCACTGTTTGTCTACCTGCCTCAATTACAACTGTACAAAGTTGCTCGTATGGTAGTGGACCTCCTCTTTGACAAGGTCAAGGGTTAAAAGTGAAACTAGACTTGTGGAAGGTTAGATCCTGGTGTTTAGAGGATTGGAGAGTTTGAGTATTATCTAGTTGAAGGGACACTGCGTCACTGTCCTTTCACTGACATTACAGAGAGGGGATGTTTGCGGCCCGACAAGGTTGTGATTTTGTTCTGATGCAGTGACATGTGTTGCATTGTTTTCTGTCCCCCAAGTCTGGCTGCATGGCGCACTCACTGAAAGTGCCCCCCTGGTGGTGTGTGACGGGCACCTTGGTTCCGGGCATCTCGTTCACACACAGCTGTCACACACACTCTCCCTCTCTGTCTCAGTCTGTCTCCTTTCTCAACCCCTTCTCCTTTCTGTCTCTGTCCCTTTGTCTCCTGCATCTCCTGACTCCTTCCTTCCTTCCTTCCTTCCTTCCTTCCTTCCTTCCTTCCTTCCTTCCTTCCTTCCTTCCTTCCTTCCTTCCTTCCTTCCTTCTTTCTTTCCTTCCTTCCTTCCTTCCTTCCTTCCTTCCTTCCTTCCTTCCTTCCTTCCTCCATTACTTACTTACTTCCTTCCTTCCTCCCCTGTCCTTATCCACAGGAGCCATTTCTTATGTAACTGGGGGACAGCAGGGCTGAGTGCTACCTTTGTCGACAGGCAATTAGCCAGCGATGATGAAAAACAACTGATGGACACGTAGAGCAATAGGAGATGTCTCCTTTCTTTTATCCTCTCCTGCCGTGTGTCTCTATCTTTGCTGTCTCTCCTTCCCCCTCTGACCTAATTTGAGTATTTTGAGGTTAACTGCCCCAAAAAGCTGCCAGTGGTTGCTATAAGAGGCGGGTGATGTAATGGGGTGGCGCCACTGTCCTGTGATTGGATCAATGTCCTATGATTTATACTGCGCCAACCAATGGAAATTAGTGTCTCTATCCTAGTGCCGCACAAATGGATTTGAAATCGATGCATGACCTGTGTGTGTTTGTAGAGAGAGAGAGAGGCCACATGTTCTATGTGTGGCCTGTTGCTCCAGGCCAGCACTGACATTGGGCACTTATCACAGCAAGAGGCTCTCACTTCTGCTCCAGATTCTGTGTGTGTGGTTGTGCGTGTGTGTGACGTTCTGTGTGTAATAGAAACAGCCGGGAAAGCGGCGTTAGAAAAAAAAGACATCAAAACCTCTGACAGACGGTGGCAGTGGAGAGTGGGAGGAGTGGATATGCACTGTAGAATATGGATATTCAACCTGCAGTGGTCCCATCGCCCAAGCCTAGCTTCCTCTTGGAGCTTGAGAGAGTCACTGCCTCAGCACCCCACACCCATAAGGTGAAAATCTAGACACTACAGGCTTTCTGTTGAACGTCTAGACACTACAGGCGTTCTGTTGAACATCTAGACACTACAGGCCCTGCATACAGAATTAGGAGGCAACAGCAGACTGCTGTAAACGTCTCATTGGAGAGCTATAGTGTAATCTTCACAGATTAGAGAGTAAGCTGGGAGAGCAGAATTGGGCTGTGTTTAACCCACATTAGCCTCTACCGCCACAGCAGTGCTTAATTAAAACTACCCACAATTCCCTATGTGCTGGGCGGTGAGGTGACACCAAGGTAATGTCGTGGCTCTGGTGCACACACAAACACACATCTAAACACACACACACATGCATCTAAAAACACACACATACACAGACACACATTAAAACACACTTGTATACACACAGACTCTGCTGTAATTCCCTTGTCTGAATGCAACAACTTTATATGTGAGAAAGATGCAATATACCAAGAGCACTCAGTCTCCCACAGCAAGATAACCATGAAACAAAGCCTACAACTATAAGAACCAGAGTACCATGTCACTTCTGCCTGTTGCCCCTCTTACTGGTATCTGTGAATCTTCCTCACACGCACGCACGCACGCACGCACGCACGCACGCACGCACGCACGCACGCACGCACGCACGCACGCACACACACACACACACACACACACACACACACACACACACACACACACACACACACACACACACACACACACACACACACCTCTAATCCCTCAGAGATCTTTTATCAACATTCTCTCATTTCTTTTTATTAATTTCCTCTCATTCTTTTGGTTGAATGTACTACTTTGAATATTGCCACCTGATTTAAAAAATGAACTGGACTGGTTTTGTTTGCTGCACCTGGCATAATTTGAAGTTCTTAATAAATTATCCTTAATGTTCTTTGCAAAAAAAAATGAAATTCTTACTTGGTATAATTGTGTGATTTCCTGACTCGAAGGAGGGAATTATGGGTAAAAAAGGAAGATGAATTAAGTTGTAGAGTTTGTGGAAAGAACTTAACAATCACATTGGATTCCAAGAAGCTGCTGTATGTATTTGATTTGTTAATGTGCTTTTCCATTATCTCAGCTCATTACACATCATTATAGTCTCTGGGGCTCCCAAGTGGCGCAGCAGTCTAAGGCACTGCATCTCAATGCTAGTGGCGTCACTACAGACCCTGGTTCGATCCCAGGCTGTATCACAACCAGCTGTGATCTCGAGTCCCTTTTGGCCCAGTGTCATCAAATCAAATTTTATTGGTCACATACACATGGTTAGCAGATGTTAATGTGAGTGTAGCAACTAGTTCCGACAGTGCAGTAATATCTAACAAGTAATCTAACAAATTCACAAACACTACCTTATCCACACAAATGTAAAGGGATGAATAAGAATATGCACATATAAATATATGGATGAGCGATGGCTGTGGGGCATAGGCCAGATGCATATTCTATACCATATGTATATACGCTATAGAATACAGTATATACATATGAGATAGGTAATGTAGGATTTGTAGACATTATTAAAGTGCTGTTATTTAAAGTGACTAGCGATACCTTTATTAAATTCATTTATTACATTTAGTGGCCACAAATTTTTGCCTGTATGTTGGCAGCAGCCTCTCTATGTTAGAGATAAGCTGTTTGTCAGTCTCTTGGTCCCAGCTTTGATGCCCCTGTACTGACCTCGCCTTCTGGATGATAGTGGTGTGAACAGGCAGTGGCTCGGGTGGTTGTTGTCCTTGATGATATTTTTGGCCTTCCTGTGACATTGGGTGCTGTAGGTGTCTTGGAGGGCAGGTAGTTTGACCCAGATGATGCATTGTGAAGACCTCACTACCCTCTGGAGAGCCTTACGGTTGTGGGCGGAGCAGTTGCCGTACCAGGCGATGATACAGCCCAACAGGATGCTCTTGATTGTGCATATATAAAAGTTTGTCAGCGTTTTAGTTGACAAGCTAAATTACTTCTGCCTCCTGAGGTTGAAGAGGTGTTGTTGCGCCTTCTTCACCACGCTGTCTGTGTGGGTGGACCATTTCAGTTTGTCTGTGAAGTGTACGTCGAGGAGCTTAAAACTTTCCACCTTCTCCACTAGTGTCCCGTCTCCCTCTGCTATTTCCTGAAGTCCACGATCATCTCCTTTGTTTTGTTGACATTGAGTGAGTTGGAGGCGTGCATGGCCACGCAGTCATGGGTGAACAGGGAGTACAGGAGAGGGCTGAGAATGCACCCTTGTGGGGCCCCAGTGTTGAGGGGTGGAGATATTGTTTCTTACCCTCACCACCTGGGGGCGGCCCGCAGGAAGTCTAGGACCCAATTGCACAGGGCGGGGTCGAGACCCAGGGTCTCAAGCTTAATGACGAGTTTGGAGGGTACTATGGTGTTAAATGCTGAGCTGTAGTCAATGAACAGCATTCTTACATAGGTACTCTTCTTGTCCAGATGGGATAGGGCTGTGTGCAGTGTCATGGTGATTGCATCGTCTGTGGACCTATTGGGGAGGTAAGCAAATTGGGTCTAGGGTGACAGGTAGGGTGGAGGTGATATGATGCTTGACTAGTCTCTCAAAGCTTTGGTAGCGGGCTCTGTCAGTGGCACTGTATTGTCCTCAAAGCGAGCAAAGACGTTGTTTAATTTGTCTGGGAGCAAGACGTCGATGTCCGTTTTTCTTTTTGTAATCCGTGATTGACTGTAGACCCTGCCACATACGTATTGAATTGCGTTGAATTGCGACTTTACTTTTTCTCTATACTGACACTTTGCTTGTTTGATTGCCTTGCGGAGGGAATAGTTACACTGTTTGTATTCGGTCATGATTCCAGTTGCCTAGCCATGATTAAAAGCGGTGGTTTGCGCATTCAGTTTTGCGCGAATGCTGCCATCAATCCACGGTTTCTGTTTAGGGACGGTTTTAATAGTCACAGTGGGTACAAAATCACAGATGCACTTGCTAACAAACTTGCTCACCGAGTCAGTGTATACGTCAATGTTGTTGTCTGAGGCTACCTGGAACATATCCCAGTCCACGTGATCAAAGCAATCTTGAACCATGGAATCTGATTGGTCAGACCAGTGTTGGATAGACCTGAGCACAGGCGTTTCGTGTTTTAGTTTCTGTCTATAGGCTGGGAGCAACAAAGTGGAGTCATGATCAGATTTGCCGAAGGGAGGGCGGGGAAGGGCTTTGTATGCATTGCGGAAGTTAGAGTAGCAATGGTCCAGAAAGCTACCGGATCGTGCCGCGCATTCAATATGCTGATAGAATTTAGGAAGCCTTGTTCTCAGATTAGCTTTGTTAAAATCCCCAGCTACAATAAATGCAGCCTCAGGATACATGGTTTCCAGTTTACATAATCCAGCAAAGTTCTTTCAGGGCCATCGAGGTATCTGCTTGGGGGGATATACACAGCTGTGACTATAATCAAAGATAATTCTCTTGGTAGATAATGCGGTCTGCATTTGATTGCAAGGAATTGTAGGTCAAGTGAACAAAAGAACTTGAGTTCCTGAATGTTGTTATGATTACACCATGAGTTGTTAATCATAAGGGATACACCCCATTCCTTCTTCTTACCAGAGAGATGTTTGTTTCTATCGGCGCGATGCGTGAAGAAACCAGGTGGCTGTACCGACTCTGACTACATATCCCAAGTGAGCCATGTTTCTGTGAAACAGAGAATGTTACAATCTCTGATGTCTCTGGAAGCCCTAATTTCGTCCACCTTGTTATCTAGAGATTGGACATCGGCGAGTAATATGCTCAGAAGTGGTGGATGGTGTGCTCGCCTTCTAAATGTGACCAGTAGGCCGCTCCATCTGCCTCTCCTTCGGCGACCGCGTTGTTTTGGGTCGGCCTCTGGGATAAGATCTCAGGTCCGAACAAAGTATCTGCTTCAGAAAAGTCATATTCCTGGTCATAATGTTGGTAAGTTGACATTGCTTTTATATCCAGTAGTTCTTCCAGGCTGTATGTAATAACACTTGAGATTTTCTGGGCAAACAATGTAAGAAATAATACATTAAAAAACAAGGTACTCAGGCTCTGTTGCAACCGGTTCAAACTGTTGTTCTCATTCTGTTATCTCTGACCGCATAGCTAAAACATCTCTGAGTGCACCCCTTGGCTGACTAATCTCTATGTCACTTAGGGTTGTGTGTGAGTTTGGAGGGATTCACTTCTTATTTATTTTACAATTATTCCTGGCACCATTGCTGGACACACCACCTTGTAAGGAGAAGAGACGTTGGGGCCACAGCACTTCTCTTTACCAGAATGCTTTGGGCATTCGTTAAATTACACCCAGACAGACAGCAGAGAGCTCAATGTCAGTGTGTGTGTGTGTAGTGGGAAAAATAAATGACTGACTTCTGAAGTGTGTCTGGGCTGATTCTAAATGATAACAGTGCCACCAGCTTTGTCAAGAACTTAGTCGTAAAAGAACCTCACTGAGTGAGTTGTAGTTTCAGAGTGTGTGTGTGTGTGTTTTAGACACCACTTCTCACCATGGCTCTGACCAGCTTTTCATCCACCGACTTGCCGATGTCCTCTTCCTCGTACTGCTCATCATCCCGCTACAGCAGTTCCAGCACGTACCGGTCAGAGAGGTCTGGTGGTGGGGCGGCGGACCCCCTGTTTGAGCCCTTCCTGGAGGCAGCAGTGGTGGGACCCTCAAAGCCTGTTTGGAGAGGAGGGGGATGTATCCCCCCTGTCTGGCCCCCCTTCAGCGGACACCACAAGGACTCCTACGGGTACCCAGGTGAGTGGGGGGGTTTGGGTAGAATAACAACGGTACGCGGTGGTTAAATTGAGCGAGAGCTACCCAGGGCCAGGCTCCTACACCTTAGGTGAAAGGTAGTGACAGGTAGCCTAGTGGTTATGAGCGATTAAGAGCACTGGGACAGTAAACGAAAGGTCGCTGGTTTGAATCCCGAGCTGACTAGGTTAAAAAATCCCTTGAGGGACAACAGAGAATGGCAATTGAGTTGTAAGCTTAACCTACAAAATATAACTTGTTAAAAAATGTCTAACCCATCTATCAATGGGTAACTGGTTTGACTAGTTATGTTCAACACGCTCAGTTTTCTACCACAAAAAGAATAGAACCATCTCGCCTGCTTTTACACTATGATTTGTTTTACCATATTAAAACCAGAGTTGTTGAAGTAGTAGGCTTGACCTTTAAAGGTTAAGATAACTTTTTTTCAACCAAATCTACATTTTTTAATTAAATGGCATTTTTGAGAAGTGTACAGACACTTGTTTTGCAATTTCACTTGCTTTTGAGAAACTTACCCCACCAGCGATACACTTCCCCAGGCTCGTTCTGCAGTAGGGGAGCACGGATGAAACAGGAACAAAGGCTCCAAAAACACACCGAGCGTATGCACGGAAACTACATGGGCATGATCACACTCATCTTACCCCGTACTGCAGGACGAGTCGGAGGACGTCTATTACTGCTGGGTTAAGTTTCTCAAAACCAAGTGAAATCACAAAAAAACCTGTCTGAAAACAATTATAACATGCCATTACTTTAAAAACTGAACTTGTCCTTTAAATGAAGGACACATGTAAATGAATCACTAATTACACAAAATAAAATAATAATCTTAAGAAATGACTTTGTCAAAGCAACAGAACAACAAGAGCTTTACAAAGATGGGGAAGACGTAGGGGAAGTGGGTTAAAATCATCCTAGAAGTCAGAAAAACATGAAGTGGGACATGTCAATATACTGATTTTTGGCACTTTAGCAAATCTTTATTTACATGAAATTTGTCATTTATTACATTTTCCATTTGATTTATATTATAGGAAACTGATAACAGGCTTTTAAAATTCAATATTGGTGCACAATTGCTATTTAAAATATCAATAAGTATTTGTGAAACGACTCAGAAGGTGCTAGAGATGGTGGCAGTTACATGTATACTGGTACAAAAAGCAATATCTCAAACAAGATAATGAACCATAACAGTGGGAGATGTCTACTGTAAAGTCTCACTGTCAGAGTGTATGAACTGACATTGTGGCTCCAGCCCATCCCCAGTGTCTTTGCTAAAGTGCTCTAAAAGGCAATAAGAGGGGCCTGTGTGTTGGACAGTGTCGAGACAGGGAAACTCTCATAGGTGCTAAAATGCCAGAGAGGGAATATAAAACTAAAGGAGCTCCCTCAGAGCCATAAACATACAATATGGAGTGTCTATGAGACTCTGTGTTTCTCACCACTTCATAAAATTATAACGATAGCTTTAAGTATGTGTTTATGGACTGTGTGACGCTACTGGGTGTCTAATAACCCAAATCAAAATGAATATTAAACAATATTGTGAAATATATCAACAAATATGAATGTGCTTAACATTTATGAGTAAGTCTTTGGTATCAACATTTATATGACAGAGAGGCTTGGTCCGATCTCTACTGACAAAATCTTCGTAATACTGTATTAATCAACTGTAACCACAAGTGAACTGAAATTTTAGCCTTGTTTATACCTGGCGCTAAAATGGGTCCTGTCTCCTGATCTGGTCCACATTCTGATTGTGCCCACATTTTTAGATATGCATCTACACATGGTATTCAAATGTGTCTCTTATACATCCACTGTGTCCACATTGTGACCAGATTTACTGGTCACGCCCTGTACGAAAATTATTTGACAGATATTCTTAAAATGTTTTAAAATTTATTTTAATACATGTTGATGTCATAGATCAGTGATTTTAGGCAGAATAAGGATGATTTAAACAGTTTCACTGTCCAGATCCATTTACACTTGTGAGGTATCCAGACACAATGTGTGCCGGACTACCTCCTTCAGGTGGGCAGGAAGATCTGATCACAATCAGATCATAATGTGTATTTTGATCATCTACACCTGTCTGCAAATGTGGGCACAATCAGCATGTGGACACAATCGGGACAAAGGTTAGCACCGGCTATAAAAGGGGCTCGAGTTTGTGCTACGTAGCAGGTTTGAGGAGTTAGCGAGGTTACATTTGTCAACTCGAGATAACCAGTCATAAGAAAGTGGCTCATTTTTTGGCCAAGTACATTTCTATGGCAGCAAACCGTTCAGAACTAACCTGCTTCGAGGCGGAGCTCTAGAAAGATGCCAGAGTTTCCGAATAGGAATTCCAAGTTGAATGACGGTTCTAAACTATATTTCCCAGTTGGAGTAAAACAGTTTTTGAGTTCCCAGTTGTTTTGAATGCGGCATAACTCAGGGCTAACTCCATTTATCCTGAATGAAGTGTCTGAGTCACAAGTTGAGGACCAATGAAATTATTTAGTAATGACAGAATTTGCTTTCCAAACTGTACATTTTTTATCGGGATTTATCGGGAAATTTGCAAAAGGCAAATGACAGCTGCAACCAACCTCAGACATACACTATAATAGACATACACCCAGTGGCCAGTTTATTAGGTACACCACCCCCTTCATGAAAATGGTTCACTCTGAGAGACAGTGAGTCACGTGGCCAAAGCTTGCTATACAAAGCAGGCAGACAGGCATCGAAGCATTCAGTTACTGTTTGAATCAAAAGTTAGAATGAGCAAAACTAGTGACCTAAGCGACTTTGAGCGTGGTATGATCGTCAGTTCCAGGCACGCTGGTTCCACAACAGTGTCTAGGGTTTACTGAGAATGATGCGACAAACAAAACACTTCCAGTCAGCGGCAGTCCTGTGAGTGAAAAACAGCTTGTTGATGAGAGGTCGAAGGAGAATGACAAGAATTGTGCAAGCTTACAGGCAGGCCACAAACGGCAAAGTACAACAGTGGTGTGCAGAACGGCATCTCGGGAATGCACAACTCATCGGTCTTCGTTATGGATGGGCTATTGTAGCAGACGACCACACTGGGTTCCACTCCTATCAGCTAAAAACAAGAAGAAGCGGAACCAAAACTGAACAACTGAGTTGTGGAAAAACATCCCCATTCTGCTTGGTGTCAAAGATACAGGCCAGTGGCAGTGGTGTAATTGTGTGGGGAATGTTTTGATACTAATTGAGCAACATTTCCATTCCCCAAAGAATTCAGGATGTTCTGAAGGCCTGTCTTATCGGCTGCTACCTGAATAGGTCTATCGGACAATTTTTCTTGGGTCACTATAACTATATCTATTTTGCCAATTGGATTGATCCCCTCTACCACACAGAACCCCACGACGGAGACGCACAAGGTGGCTAAAAACAGACCTCCATCCTATGCTAGCTTGCTACTGATGGCCCGGCTAGCTGTCTGAATCGCCGTGACGCCAATCAACCTCACCCTTATGATCACTCAACTAAGCATGCCTCTCCTTAATGTCAATATGCTGTCGTGACGTTGTATTGGTTAATGTGACGACTGTTGCTCATCGAATGATTATAAGTTTCTAATTACGTGATTAACTGAATCAAGCTATTATTAACTCATTAACCTGGGGCACCATGGGAAAACTAGTTTTTATTTAGTTTCTATTTCCCAAATGAACTCAAAGAATATCAGAATATCGATTTTACCACAGCCACTAATTAACCAGTTTCCTCTATCAGTGTCATAATCTGAATGTCGTATAGCCCTTGCGACTGCACGGACCCTGGTCCCACTAATGAATTCGTATCACACCAATCTTAATTTAATATTTATTTAATAAAAAGCTAAAATGATGATAAAAGATACACATAAACAAAACACATTATAGGCTATTGATTAGAACTCAGTATAACGGGCCAACACACTCTCAACAAAAGAGAGAGAAAAAGGAGTACACAAGAGAAATATACATTTGGGTGAATTTGTCAGCTATGCTATTCTAACCCTAGCCTTGCCTCAAACTGCCGCTCTATGGGTAAGAATATAATGATGTAATTACGTGGTGATCTCCGGGGATTCTCTGCATGGACCGTTCCGCTGTTCGATGACACACTTCTCCTGTGCACCTCCTGCTCGTCCTCCCGGTGTCAATGTCCCTTTTGGCTTAGGAGTCTGTTCCCTCACCCCTTTCTCTGGAAGGGGTCTTCTGAGGACAGACCGCTCTGTAGCTCAGAGCTCACAGCATTGGAATGAAACCCTTTAGGTACCTCGATTCGATGGGAGATGGAGGCTAGGTGGTTCGACTTGAATTCACCCCCTTAGACACAGCTACTCATCCGTAGCTTGGGTAGAAAATGATTTCTTTGTCCTTTAACTTGCGTTGCGTTCTGTGTTGTTTGACTTTTCAGACCCTGCTGCAGCTGGGGTCACGTATTCTTGTCGTAAATTCTATACTCACAGGTTTTATACCCTTGGGTCAGAAGTGCGCGTAACCGCCTTTAGGGCAATTCTCTGGGCGTACCAAGTTAACTTCTTCGATATAGGGGGCGCTCTTTTAATTTTTGGATAAAAAAACGTTCCCGTTTTAAACAAGATATTTTGTCACGAAAAGATGCTCGACTATGCATATAATTGACAGCTTTGGAAAGAAAACACTCTGACGTTTCCAAAACTGCAAAGATATTATCTGTGAGTGCCACAGAACTGATGCTACAGGCGAAACCAAGATGAAATTTCAAACAGGAAATGGCCCAGATTTTGAAGGCGCTGTGTTCCAATGTCTCCTTATATGGCTGTGAATGCGCCAGGAATGAGCCTACACTTTCTGTCGTTTCCCCAAGGTGTCTGCAGTATTGTGACGTATTTGTAGGCATATCATTGGAAGATTGACCATAAGAAACTACATTTACCAGGTGCCCGCTTGGTGTCCTCCGTCAAAATTATTGCGTAATCTCCAGCTGCGTGCATTTTTCCATTTGCTCCAGAGGAGAAACCCAACTGCCACGAATGATTTATCATCAAATAGATATGTGATAAACACCTTGAGGATTGATTCTAAACAACGTTTGCCATGTTTCTGTCGATATTTTGGAGTTAATTTGGAGTGACTGAATTTTCGTTTTTTTTCTTAGCCAAACATGATGAACAAAACGGAGCGATTTCTCCTACACAAATAATATTTTTGGAAAAACTGAACATTTGCTATCTAACTGAGAGAGTCTCCTCATTGAAAACATCCGAAGTTCTTCAAAGGTAATTTATTTTATTTGAATGCTTTTCTTGTTTTTGTGAAAATGTTGCCTGCTGAATGCTAGGCTTAATGCTATGCTAGCTATCAATACTCTTACACAAATGCTTGTGTAGCTATGGTTGAAAAGCATATTTTGAAAATCTGAGATGACAGTGTTGTTAACAAAAGGCTAAGCTTGTGAGCCAATATATTTATTTCATTTCATTTGCAATTTTCATGAATAGTTAACGTTGCGTTATGGTAATTAGCTTGAGGCTATGATTACGCTCCCGGATACGGGATTGCTCAATGCAAGAAGTTAATGAGACAAGGCTAGATTTTCTCAAATCCCATTTTAGACAACTAACTTAACATTTCATCTTCCCCAAAACATTCTCTTTGATTTGGATATTTTCCATATATATGCCATTTAGCAGGAGTACATACAAACGTACAATGTGTAAACATCAAACATATATTAGGAAAACCTTTCACATTACAATGTTTTCGTAATAACATCATCAATTAACCTTTATAACAGAACAAAAATGACATACATTTTCATAGTCCATATATCGTCATGACCACCATTGTGACTGACAGAAACCATTGTTCCAAAGTCCCTTTATTTCATGTTTAATGTTCTGAGGCTGGTTCTCCATAGTAACAGGACAAAGGAATGTGTATGTGGCCTGAGATTTACAAGGGGTGTGGGGCTATAAAACTCCCCCACGTCTTCAGACCCACAGCTCTCTCCTCTGTTGTGGTTGAGAGGTAATCTGTAGGGTTGTGGTCTCCTGTAACCTGACCTGATCAAGACAGTCATGACAATGCCTTGTCCATTGCTGTTCTGGTTAGTGTTTATTGGCTTATTTCACTGTAGAGCCTCTAGCCCTGCTCACTATACCCCATCCAAACTTTCAGTTCCACCACCCACACATGCAATGACATCACCTGGTTTCAATTATGTTTCTAGAGACAATATCTCTCTCATCATCACTCAATACCTAGGTTACCTCCACTGTATTCAAATCCTACCATACTTTTGTCTGTACATTATACATTGAAGCTATTTTATCGCCCCCAGAAACCTCCTTTTACTCTCTGTTCTGGACGTTCTAGACGACCAATTCTCATAGTTTTTAGCCATACCCTTATCCTACTCCTCCTCTGGTGATGTAGAGGTGAATCCAGGCCCTGTAGTGCCTAGCTCCACTCTTATTCCCGAGGCGCTCTCTTTTGATGACATCTGTAACCGTAATAGCCTTGGTTTCATGCATGTTAACATTAGAAGCCTCCTCCCTAATTTTGTTTTATTCACTGCTTTAGCACACTCTGCCAACCTGGATATTCTAGCCATGTTTGAATCCTGGCTTAGGAAGACCACCAACAATTCTGAAATTTTCATCCCTAACTACAACATTTTCAGACAAGATAGAACGGCCAAAGGGGGCAGTGTTGCAATCTACTGCAAAGATAGCCTGCAGAGTTCTGTCCTACTATCCAGGTCTGTATCCAAACAATTTGAACTTCTACTTTTAAAAATCCACCTCCCTAAAAACAAGTCTTTCACCGTTGCCACCTGCTATAGACCACCCTCTGCCCCCAGCTGTGCTTTGGACACCATATGTGAACTGATTGCCCCCCATCTATCTTCAGGGCTCGTGCTGCTAGGCGACCTAAAGTGGAATATGCTTAACCTCTTCAACCTATGGGGGCGCTATGTCATTATTGGATAAAAAAACGTGCCCGTTTTAAGCGCAATATTTCGTCACGAAAAAATGCTCAACTATGCATATAATTGGCAGCTTTGGAAAGAAAACACTCTGACGTTTTCAAAACTGCAAAGATATTATATGTGAGTGCCCCAGAATTGATGCTACAGGCGAAACCAAGATGAAACATCAAACAGGAAATGAGCTGAATTTTTGAAGCTCTGTTTTACTATCGTCTCCTTATATGGCTGTGAATGTGCTGTGAACGAGCTTATGCTCTCTGCCGTTCGTCCAAGATGTCTGCAGCATTGTGACGTATTTGTAGGCATATCATTGGAAGATTGGCCATAAGAGACTACATTTGCTAGATGTCCGCCTGGTGTCCTTTGTCTAAATTGGTGTGCAATTCTCAGTAGCACTCATTTTATCATGCGATACAGAGGGAAAAGCACACTTCCAAGAACGATACATCATTGAAGAGATATGTAGAAAAACACCTTGAGGATTGATTCTAAACAACGTTTGCCATGTTTCAGTCGATATTATGGAGTTATTTTGGAAAAAGTTTGGCGTTTTTATAACTGAATTTTCGTTTTTTTTTTGGTAGCCAAACATGACGCAGAAAACGGACCGATTTCTCCTGCACAAATAATCTTTCAGGAAAACTGAACATTTGCTATCTAACTGAGAGTCTCATTGAAAACATCCGAAGTTTTTCAAAGGTAAATAATTTACTGAATGTTTTTGCTGGTTTTTGTGAAAATGTTGCCTGGTGATGCTAACGCTAAAATGATAAATGCTAGTTTTGCTATGGTAGAGAAGCATATTTTTGAAAATCTGAGATGACAGTGTTGTTAACAAAAGGCTAAGCATCAGAGCTAGCATATTGATTTCATTTAATTTGCGATTTTCATGAATAGTTAACGTTGCGTTATGGTAATGGACTTGAGGCTGTAGTCATGATCCCGGATCCGGGTTGGCTCGACGCAAGAAGTTAACACCCCAGCCATCCTACAATCTAAGCTTGATGCCCTCAATCTCACATAAATGATCAATTAACCTACCAGGTACCACCCCAAAGCCGTAAACACGGGCACCCTCATAGATATCATCCAAACCAACTTGCCCTCTAAATACACCTCTGCTGTTTTCAACCAAGATCTCAGCGATCACTGCCTCATTGCCTGCATCCGTAATGGGTCAGCGGTCAAACGACCTCCACTCATCACTGTCAAATGCTCCCTGAAACACTTTAGCGAGCAGGCCTTTCTAATCGACCTGGCCGGGTATCCTGGAAGGATATTGATCTCATCCCATCAGTAAAGGATGCCTGGGAGTGTCAGTGATACGTTTACCCATAAGACCATGCTCTTGGAGGACATGGACCCACTGTCGGTCAGTGGCACGCTGACCCCTGAGGGCAGGCTAGAGGCCAGAGTCAGGAAGACCTCCACTATGGAGGTGCTGAAGCTCCCAAATGGGATGATTTGATTTCAGTAGATGTTTTACTTGTTTGTTTAGGTGTTGATGTTGATTGTTGTTGAATGAATAAATGTATGATCTTTATAAAGAAAATGCACAAAAAAATGAATCATTAACAATGCACCATATTAAAGTAAGAAACATGGGGTTTGGTTTATTACATACACACACAGTGCACACTGACAGACAGAACACCCCAAAAAGCTCCATACTGAACCCACTGGGTAGACCTGAGAGAGAGAGAGCTCTGTTCATGAATAAGTGACCAGCTATTGCTTGCACGTTTCCTGACAACAATGAATACTTGTCCAAAGCCATAGAGCCAGTAATATCCTGGATGATAATCGGTCTGACAAGATTTTAAGAGAAGCAAAAATAAATCTAATGCTTGTCATCCTTCATCTCCTCTCTCCATCTCCTAGCTTCTCGTTCTTTTGAGCACGCGCACACGTACATGCACACAGAGTATCAGACCGGTCTGAGAAAGTCAGACCTTTAGTTTGCTCCATCAAGGACTAACTTTTTTAGCAGCAATTTCATCTATCTGCCTGTCTGAATATGAGTCACAGTTAAAATATCACCTCTGTCATGGTGAGGAGGACTTTTAGTGTGACACCTTAGTGTATTATTAATTAATATGAAGTCCACATTGCTCCATCAAAGTGGTTGTGTTGACTAGCAGTTCCACCACCTCCATCCCTCAAGGCACCACCACCAGCACTAACACCTCCATCAAGGACTAGCACCAGCACCTCCATCAAGGACTAGCACCAGCACTACCACCTCCATCAAGGACTAGCCCCGGCACCACCACCTCCATCAAGGACTACTACACCTGGCACACCGGCACCACCACCTATCACACCTCCATCAAGGACTAGCACCAAGGACTAGTACTGGCACCTCCATCACTAGGACTCCAGCCACCACCACCTCCATCAAGGACTAGGCCACACTAACACCTCCATCAAGGACTAGCACCAGCACCTATCAAGGACACACCAGCACCTCCATCAAGGACTACCACCAGCACTCCACCTCCATCAAGGACTAGCTCCATCAAGGCACTAACACCTCCATCAAGGACTAGCACCGGCACCTCCATCAAGGACTAGCCCCGGCACCACCACCTCCATCAAGGACTAGCTCCGGCACTAACACCTCCATCAAGGACTAGCCCCGGCACTAACACCTCCATCAAGGACTAGCACCAGCACCACCACCTCCATCAAGGACTAGCTCCGGCACTAACACCTCCATCAAGGACTAGCACCGGCACCTCCATCAAGGACTAGCCCCGGCACCACCACCTCCATCAAGGACTAGCACCGGCACCTCCATCAAGGACTAGCACCGGCACCTCCATAAAGGACTTGCCCCGGCACCACCACCTCCATCAATGACTAGCCCCGGAACTAACACCTCCATCAAGGACTAGCACCGGCACCTCCATCAAGGACTAGCACCGGCACCTCCATAAAGGACTAGCCCTGGCACCACCACCTCCATCAATGACTAGCCCCGGAACTAACATCTCCATCAAGGACTAGCACCGGCACCTCCATCAAGGACTAGCACCAGCACCAGCACTAACACCTCCATCAAGGACTAGCACCAGCACCACCACCTCCATCAAGGACTATCCCCGGCACCACCACCTCCATCAAGGACTAGCACTGGCACTAACACCTCCATCAAGGACTAGCACCGGCACCTCCATCAAGGACTAGCCCCGGCACCACCACCTCCATCAAGGACTAGCAACAGCACTAACACCTCCATCAAGGACTAGCCCCGGCACTAACACCTCCATCAAGGACTATCACCAGCACCACCACCTCCATCAAGGACTAGCCCCGGCACCACCACCTCCATCGAGGACTAGCACTGGCACTAACACCTCCATCAAGGACTAGCACTGGCACCTCCATCAAGGACTAGCCCCGGCACCACCACCTCCATCAAGAACTAGCTCCAGCACTAACACCTCCATCAAGGACTAGCACCGGCACCTCCATCAAGGACTAGCCCCGGCACTAACACCTCCATCAAGGACTAGCACCAGGACTAACACCTCCATCAAGGACTAGCACCGGCACCACCACCTCCATCAAGGACTAGCACCGGCACCTCCATCAAGGACTAGCACAGGCACGTCCATCAAGGGCTAGCACCAGCACTAACACCTCCATCAGGGACTAGCCCCGGCGCTAACACCTCCATCAAGGACTAGCCCTGGCACTAACATCTCCATCAAGGACTAGCCCTGGCACTAACACCTCCATCAGGGACTAGCCCCGGCACTAACACCTCCATCAAGGACTAGCCCCGGCACTAACACCTCCATCAAGGACTAGCCCTGGCACTAACACCTCCATCAGGGACTAGCCCTGGCACTAACACCTCCATCAAGGACTAGCCCCGGCACTAACACCTCCATCAAGGACTAGCCCCGGCACTAACACCTCCATCAAGGACTAGCCCTGGCACTAACACCTCCATCAGGGACTAGCCCTGGCACTAACACCTCCATCAAGGACTAGCCCCGGCACTAACACCTCCATCAAGGACTAGCGCCGGCACTAACACCTCCATCAAGGACTAGCCCCGGCACTAACACCTCCATCAAGGACTAGCCCCGGCACTAACACCTCTATCAAGGACTAGCCCCGGCACTAACACCTCCATCAAGCAATACAAACTGTTCTTATGGTATTCAATTACAGAAAATTGGTAAAAAATACAGATTGGGCCATTTTCTCTCCAACATACACTTACTCTTGGTTTCTCTCACACACATACAGACAGACATGAATAATCAAAATCTCTAACAGGATTGGGCAGTGTTGAGTCTCATCTCAGATTTCAGTGTTGACTGTTGGTCAGATTACAGGAATTATAGATTACACTGGGACATAATTCAGAACAAAGGCGTCAGAGACAGGACTGTAATCTCATCTGGAACTGCAGAGACAGGGCAGTTTAAAACACATCCTACTCTACTGCACAGCTGTCTGGAACACAGACACAGATGATAGACTCCACAGGGAGAGAGGTTTCTTTTCACACCTGAAGTCCGCCAAGGGATAGAGAAGCCCACTTAATGAATGAACCCATTTAGCTATAATTAAGCATTCATCTGCCCATTTCAGTACAGATGGTATTTCACTCTGAAAAAAAGATTTGTTTTTAACAACAAAAACACCCCAGAGGGAAAGAAGGAGAGAGCGATAGAAAAAAATAGAAAGAAAATAAACAGTTGCTATAGAGGAGGATGAGAGAAAAAGAAGGGTGAGAGAAAGGAACATTTTAGGATGATCTGTCACGCCCTGACCTTAAGAGATCCTTTTTATGTCTCTATTTTGGTTTGGTGAGGGCGTGAGTTGGGGTGGGCATTCTACGTTTTGTGTTCTATGTTTTCTATTTCATTGTGTTTGGCCGGGTATGGTTCTCAATCAGGGACAGCTGTCTATCGTTGTCTCTGATTGGGAACCATACTTAGGTACCCTTTTCTCCCACCTGTGTTTGTGGGAGGTTGACGCTGTTTAGAGCACTTTGCTTTTGAGCTTCGCGGTTTGTTTTTGTAGTGTTTAGTGGGGCGTCATTTAGATCATTAAAAGATAATGTACGCTCACCACTCTGCACCTTGGTCCTCTCCTTTGAATAGCCATGACATGATCAAGAATCCAGACTGCCATTTGTTAAAATCTCTTTATTCATCCCTGATATACAAAACATTGTTTTATTTGTTCTTGTGAAAAATAGCACTGGACTTGTTAAGCTCTGTCTGGTTTGACCCCAATGTGTTTCCGTAATGGGCCTATAACACATCATACAGTCCCGAGTCAGACAGCTACAGTACAAGCAGCAGAATCCAGAAATGGCCTGGGACCAAACAGACATTGTTTGTGTGTGTCATCCCACACACACACACACACACCATCCTTCTTTCCTTAGGTCTACACACGCACACCTGTGCGTTCATTAGTTTCCCTCTTATACATACATAATGTTTTACAGTTTTCAATTTCTTTACAAAAATAAGGTTCTCGCATTCATGTCAAGTCATAGATTAAAATCTGGTTAGAAAGTGAGATGAACAATCGTTATTGCACAAGTTGATTACCTAATCATTAAAATAGAAATAATAAAAAACAAATCACAGATTCTTCTTATATTTTGATTAACCTATTAATAAATATGTACCTGCCCTACTATATCTATCTGGTAGCAAATGAGATGTCATAAAGAAAGGACAGGGAAAATAAGGAGAGTGACTTCAGAGAAACACAAAATAATGAAAACTAAAGCAAATCAAAAGTGTGTATTTCCACTGGTCCCTTCAGCTAGCTTGGGGAACAGCGAGTTGCCGTGGTGATTAGGGATAATTGCACACTGCACGGACACATTATCCTCCTCCTCTGTCTGTGTATACGTCTTTAGTGTGTGTGTGTGTGTGTGTGTGTGTGTGTGTGTGTGTGTGTGTGTGTGTGTGTGTGTGTGTGTGTGTGTGTGTGTGTGTGTGTGTGTGTGTGTGTGTGTGTGTGTGTGTGTGTGTGTGTATGTATGAATGACTACTATCAAATGCAGAGACATGGGTAGACATTACTATCCCTTAAACATATCACATTAATTTACAGAGAGAACCTATCCTACTCCTGTTACCATGCAGAGGCCTGAGATGATGTAGGCACTTGTGAAATGATGATGTCATACGGACCACAGGGCATTAGAACACCCATGGGTCCTTTAAAAATGATTTGAACATTCCTTAAATGTTCCTGCTACTTCAGAGAGTGGGTCTCATTCTGCTAGTGTTATAGTGTTACTTGCATCATACAAATGACATATATAACCATGTAGAAATGTTGGGGACATGCTGCAAGGCTGGAAAAACATTGAGCATTGGACCTTTTAATAACAATCAGACATGGAAGAGCAATATGCAACAAAAACTAAAAAGGAGTTGCAGGACGAGCAACTTGATAGATAGTAATGATCATATATTACAGCCATGATATGTTAAATATATTAAATCTGTAAACCTATAGCAAAGTTTTAAATTCACGCCTCCCCAAAAAGCTCTGTCCCCTTTCCCAAAATAAGTCATGAATAAAGCTCATTGTATGAATGCATGATGCCAATCAAACCTAGATCAAAATGAATTCAATGAGAAAACACCAAATAAAGGAGGATAAAAACAACATATTTAAAAAATAGCCATCATTATCATCATGACATTGTCCATTAAAATGATATACACAAGAGCATATTTCTCCTCATATTTTCTATCTTTTTCTGGTCATAATTCTAACAATATAAAAACACAGCCTTCAAAGTCACATGCACTCCTTCATGCAAAGCCATGCTGTCACTCAAGGTGTGTGAGTGTCCCTGCATGTGAGGATGGGCATGTCAGTCTGAAGAGGTTAGTGTGTGTCTTTTCTTTTCAGTGGCAGTGAACAAGGCAATAACTCACCACTGAAAATAAAACCTTTTCATGCAATAACACATCCAGGTGGTTGAAATGTCAGTGTGTGTGTGTACTTTGTTCAATGTGGCACTGAATAAGGCACCTGAATGTGTATAACCAGCCAGATGCACTCGATTTGCATATGTGAGCAGAAATCTTGACGTCACTGGCAGAAAACAGCAGTAAAATCAAAATAACAACAACTGCAGGTGGAAGGAGTGTCTGACACAGGAAGTGACTCTGCTCAGTCCTTTTCAGAGGCATCAGGCCTTTCAGTGCAAACATTACAAAGAAGAGAGAAAGAAAGATGACACAAAATGACCCCTGCCTGATAATCATCAGAGAGAGAGAGAGAGAGCGAAAGAGCAAGACGGAAAGAAAATGACTAGTGGCCATACTAACAAAATATATATTGTAAGTCGCTCTGGATAAGAGCGTCTGCTAAATGACTTAAATGTAAATGTAAATGTAAATATATATATATATATTGACCCACAATTCAGTGAGGGAGTGTGTGAGATCTGATTGGAAGCTGCACACTGGGCTTGTGCAGTATGGAGCTTCTATCACCAAGCGAAACATAATTAAAAGTTAAATACATTCAAATGACTAAGGAAACCATGCAGCACATTAAGCCAGAGACAGTCGTGAGGAAAATACATGAATAAGTAAAAAGCACAGAGGTCAGACTCCTAACCATCTAACTAGACCTTCTCTAGGCTGCGCTATACATCAGTAGGCCTATTGATAAGTCATACTGTAGCAGGAATGGAGTGCTTTGTCATTGGTTATGTATAGAACACTGATCGGTAATGCTGACGGTTTCTTATTGGTCAGTATGCATGGGCTATAGTGTTTGTCATTAGACAGTTAGTTCAGATATCTAGTTTCAGTCAGTTGGCTACCTTACAGCATTAATCAAACTGGCTATATGTGGTCTGGGTCTGACCCTACTCTGATCACCAAAGTGTTACTGGACAATAGGCATATACAGCGGGGATGTGAAGTTGGCCAACCAGAAAGCTACCCTGGGTTTGATTGAAGAAAAACACCCTAAAGCAGGAGATTAGATAACTGAAAAGCTTTCATCCTGTCATCTTTCAGCCGTCCATTCACTCTCTCTTCCCCCGTTCCTTCTTCCTCTCTTCCTCCCTCCCTCCCTAGCCCAACACACTCAGTCAGGGTTATTAAGAGCTATATTTAGAGAAAACCCTCTTCTCTTGGAGTGTGCAGACTGGCTCTTATTAAAACCTGTGTGTGTATGTGTGTGCGCGTGTGTTTGAAGCCGTGTTTTCTTAAAGGAGTTAATAGCACACATGCGTTCACCATTCTACAGAATTCCTACATACATACTGTACATCTGTTTGCATAGAGTAGACTATTCTCTCACCCAGACTCACTCACAAATGCAACCCAGAAAAAAGTGAGAGAGAGAGAGAGAGAGAGAGAGAGAGAGAGAGAGAGAGAGAGAGAGAGAGAGAGAGAGAGAGAGAGAGAGAGAGAGAGAGAGAGAGAGAGAGAGAGAGAGAGGTGAAGATGTCTCCCAATGTGAGACCAGAACAGTATGTGGTTCTTTCTACAGAGGCAAGGACAAAAAATAAGACATAAATATAGCTGTTGCATCGTCCCATACACTGGATAGGTAGAGTGAAATGTGTTGTTTTACTGGGTCAGCCATAGTAGTACAGACGGGAACAAAATAGGACAGAGCTGGAATGATAAGATTGAAATGTGTCTGATAAGAAGATTCAAATCACAAAGTGATTAAATCAGGTGGTTGGTTTCGCTACCTTCTTCGTGTAAATACATACAAACCAAAACGTCCATGCGCTCAATACACACACTCACATCTTTACCGGTACACAAGCCTATCTTCTTATCACCGTAGAACCGTCTGTATATGGAAGACTGGTCAGAAAGAAATGTTTACAGGTCCACAAAATGAAAACAAACTTTGAACATTTCCTCACCATTACCCAAGTTGCTATAAAAAAGAATAAAAATGAAATCCCTTTTATAGTCAAACCACATTCTATACATTTTGTTCTGACCACGTTTGTTAAACAGTGACACTCCTCTCCCCTCCCTAACACCCAGATTTCTTCTGTTCTGGTTGGGGCGAGAGCAGAGTCCATCCCTCAGCCTCAAGAGTTGAGTAAGTGCAGGGCCCAAAAGCCCACTGGGAGGAGGGGTAAAGGAGAGAGGGATGGAAAGGAAGGTTAGGAGAGGAGGAGGAGAGAACTTTATTTTCCAGAATTTAGTATTGATCCAAGCCCTGAGGTTGCAGCATCGGTTGTGGTTTTGAGGTGGGGCGGGGGGGTCTACGCTCCTCATACTCCTCTACCCTCCAACACACCCGTCACCATCCCATCCCCCTGTCCCCATCCCCCTCACTGGGACTTCTCATCAGAGTCGGAGGCCAGGTGCTCCCGGGGGAGGGACATGGACTTGTGACGGTCCCACAGCTTGTGGAGCTCTGTGGCTTCGTTCTCGCTATTGCTGCTGCTGGTGCCGCTGGTGCCACTGTCCCGGAAACTGGACAGAGGGGGGCGCACCTTCACCCCCTTTACCGCCACAGAGCCCTCGATGGCCTTCCGCAGCTACAGGGATAATACAGGAAGAATCAGTCAACAAAGGCCAAGAGACTTGCCCAATCAGACCCCTTGCCTGTACACTGACACTTAGGGACTAAGGGTGACAGTTATGGAGTACAGTCAATTTGGGATTGAAAATAAGTAATGCTTAGTACCAGAGAGGACAGTTCAATCTGTACTCCGCCAGTGTTAGGGAAGTGTAGACCAAAGCAGAATGGTGAGGTTTAACCATGGCGATATTACAGGGTGGTTGCTATGGTGTTTCTAGGTGATACTACAAGGAGTGTGGCTATGCTACTGTACCATGGTAATAAAGTAGACTTGGGCCATATACCATATACCGAGGTATTTGGAAATGGCCATGGGATGTTTATTCAATACCGTCAATATCTTTTAAACTATTTATTTAAATAAATGTGAATATTTGTAGCTATTTTAAGTAAATACCTGCAGTCAACTTGTGCAATACATTAAGAGATAAAGTAGATTGAGTTCTTCATTTTACCTGTCACATTATTATGAAGCTTACAGTAGTCTCCGGTCACATGTCACGTGGCGTTTGTTTACAAGCACACAGCGACAAGAGACCAGAGCCTTGTGAGTCACTCACTGAGCAGCACGTGCCAGGTAATCAAATCAAATACATTTTTATTTGTCACATGCGCTGAATACAACAGGTCTAGACCTGACAGTGAAATGCTTACTTACAGGCCCTTAAGCAACAATGCAGTTTCAAGAAAAATACCTAAAACAATAAAGAGCAGCAGTAAATAACAACAGCGAGGCTATATACAGGGGGTACTGGTACAGAGTCAATGTGTGGGAGCACCAGTTAGTCGAGGTAACTGGAGTAAAATGTACATGTAGGTAGAGTTATAGTGACTATGTTTAGATAATAACAGAAAGTAGCAGCAGTGTAAAAGGGGTCAATGCAAGTAGTCTGGGTAGCATTTGATTAGATGTTCAGGAGTCTTATGGCTTCAGTGTAGAAGCTGTTTAGAAGCCTTTGGGACCTAGACTTGACGTTCCGGTACCGCTTGCCGTGTGGTAGCAGAGAGAACAGTCTATGACTAGGGTGGCTGGAGTCTGAACATTTTTAGGGCCTTCCTCTGACACCACCTGGTTGGTATAGTGTTCCTGGGTGGAAGGAAGCTTGGCCCCAGTGATGTATTGGGCCTTACACACTACCCTCTATAGTGCCTTGCGGTCGGAGGCCGAGCAGTTGTCATACCAGGCAGTGATGCAACCAGTCAGGATGCTCTCGATGGTGCAGCTGTAGGAGCTATTTGAGGATCATGGTTGAGGACCCATGCCAAATATTTGAGGGGGAATAGGTTTTGTCGTGCCTGCTTCACGACTGTCATGGTATGCTTGGACCATGTTAGTTTGTTGGTGATGTGGAAACCAAGGAACTTGAAGCTCTCAACCTGCTCCACTACAGCCTTGTACAGCGACAGTGTTAGGGAAGTGTAGTCCACAATCATCTCCTTTGTCTTGTACTGTACAATTTAGTACTGTATGGAATTCACAACTAAATGTTTGCCAGCTAGATATCTTAGAGCTATTAAGTTAACTGTCTAAAATGTGTTAAATGCTTTGCTTGTGTGCATTTGGTTTGCAAACTAAGTAGCTAGTTAGCTATCTAGCTACGCAGTGAGCTTTTTCCAAAATCAAGCTTCTCTTGGTAAGAGCAGAGAATCCCCTCCTGGATCAAGAGCCTTGCTGTATTTGTTTTGCGCGTGCAGCAAAAGGTGAAGAGCATGTTTTGTTACTTGTATAACTTAATGAGCTAGGTGGTCTGTCCTGCAAATACTTTAGTTCAGGGACTATAAAATGTTCGCAATGCGCTCGTTAGCATTCTCTATTGGATTTGACATGTACTTGTTAGCATTGCTAACCCATCGGATTACAAAGGCTCAGTGGGGTATTACCGAATATCCCGGCATGGCACAAGGTCGGTATGACAATCAGGTTACTGCCCAAGCCTATAATAAAGTAAAGGCGGATACATTTTATGGTTATGAAACTCAACATGTATTTGACTAAACAATAGCCCTGATCAGATATCATGTCATACACACAATCCCTCTCCTTCCCCAACAACGACAGATGTCTTGGAAACAGCTGTTTCTAAGCAGAGACACAGGTTGCACACACACCCTCCCTGTGTATCCAGTTATTAGGAGGCATAAGGAGAGCTGAATGCAGTAGTACTGTGTGACAGAGACAAGAGGCGGGGAGAGTTGAGACGAGGGGAGGCGAGTTTCATCTCACTGCTGTTTTTGTCTGCTTGTCTAATACCAAATAAAAGGCCTAAATGTCAGCCAGTGGAACAACACTGTGCTTAGCACCAATCTCCCATTTTACAGCCAATTCACAAAGACAGAGTGCTCCTTTCTGTTTTGTTTGTGGAGAGCGAGAGAGTGAGAGAGTGAGAGAGAGAGTGAGAGAGTGAGAGAGAGAGAGAGAGAGAGAGAGGAGAGAGAGAGAGAGAGAGAGAGAAAGAAAGAGAGAGAGAGAACAAGAGGCAGAAAGAAGAGAGAATGCAAGGAACATCAACCAGTCATTTGTCTCGCTGTCTGTCACCAATTGAAGGGCCGGAAAGAGCCGAGCTCATTAATGCTGACTGTGTGTGTGATGGTGGTTCCCTTCAGTCAGTCAACTTCAGTACAACATACACTACATGGCCATAAGTATGTGGACATCCCTTCAAATTAGTGGATTCGGCTATTTCAGCCACATCTGTTGCTGACAGGTGTATAAAACCCAGCACACAGCCATGCAATCTCCATTGACTTTCAACGTGGCACTGTCATAGTATGCCACCTTTCCAACAAGTCAGTTCGTCAAATTTCTGCCCTGCAAGAGATGCCCAGGTCAACTGTAAGTGCTGTTATTGTGAAGTGGAAACGTCTAGGAGAAACAACGGCTCAGCAGCAAAGTGGTAGGACACACTAACTCACAGAATGTGACCGTTGAAGTGCGTAAAAATAGTCTGTCCTCACTTGCAACACACTACTGAGTTCCAAACTTAATCTGGAAGCAATGTCAGCACAAGAACTGTTGGTCGGGGATTCATGAAATGGGTTTCCATGGCCATGCGCAATGCCAAGCGTCGGCTTGAGTGGTGTAAAGCTCGCCGCCATTAGACTCTGGAGGAGTGGAAACGCATTCTCTGGAGTGATGAATCATGCTTCACCATCTGGCAGTCCTGACGGACAAATCTGGGTTTGGTGGATGCCAGGAGAACGCTACCTGCCCCAATGCATAGTGCCTTTCTGTAAAGTTTGGTGGAAGAGGAATAATGGTCTGGGAGTGTTTTTCATGGTTTGGGCGAGGCCACCTTAGATCCAGTGAAGGGGAATGTTAATGCTACAGCATATAATGACATTCAAGACAATTCTGTGCTTCCAACTTTGTGGCAACAGTTTGGGGAAGGCCCTTTCCTGTTTCAGCATGACAATGCCTCCGTGCACAAGGCGAGATCCATACAGAATTGCCCAATATCAGTGCCCAACCTCACTAATGCTCGCAGCTGAATGGAAGAAAGTGCACGCAGCAATGTTCCAACATCTAGTGGAAAGCCTTCCCAAAAGAGTAGGGCAGCAGGTAGTCTAGTGTTTAGAGCGTTGGACCAGTAACCGAAAGTTTGCTGGATTGAATCCCTGAGCTGACAAGGTAAAAAATATGTTGTTTGGCCCCTGAACAAGATAGTTAACCCACTGTTCCCCAGTAAGCTGTCATTGCCTAGTTAAATAAAGGTTACATTTAAAACAATTACATAATTGAGAGGAGGCTGGATTGGGGGGACCAACTCCATATTAATGCTCGTGATTTTGGAATGAGATGTTGAAGAGCCGGGTGTCCACATAATTTTGTAGTGTACCATGAGGGGAGTTGCACTCTCATGACCTCCGTTGAAGTAACTAAAATCACGGCTAACAAGGCCAATGAAATCCGTTGGGGTCGGATTCCATTTCTCCACAGTATGTTGTTCCGAAATTAACTGACTGAAAGCTTATGTAACGTTATGACCAAGGTACCCTCAAAACTGCGGGTGTGAGCGGTTGCGCACTTCCTCCAAGGACTGCTGCGTAGCATAAATGCCATGTCGCACAGAGACTCAAGAGATTGAATTTCCCTGAGTTTGCACTATATGGATATTTTCTTCTGTGAACAAATCAACATTATATCAGCCCCTTTTCAACGCAACAAACCAAACAAATCTAACTCTGCAAGATTGAGTCTGTGATTTTGTTGTGGGCAGAGACCGAACGCAACGGAGTAGAATTATTTGGGCAGCGGTAGCCCACTAGCAGATTTTCAATCCCCCGCTAGTGAATGCGCGTTTTTGTTCATATCAGAGCCGCGCGTGTGCTCATTTGTTGACATTCTTTGCTAGTTAGCGAGTTATTAGACGAGTTTTATAAGTCAGCAATGGGGAATTACTGCTTCCCACAAGAGCACATTTAAAGCTGTCTTTAAATAAACAGTCAGGTAAAAAGCTTACGTCTTAATTAAAGGGGCAGTGTTATATTTAGAGACAGGCTTGAATATGCAAATAAGCCAATAGGCAGAGGGGTTAAAGTAAGGTAATAATAATTATATGTATGGTAATAATAATTCATTGTTTTTTGTAAAGTGTTTTTTTGCATCATACAACACAATACAATGAAATGTACAGTCACCTATTTGGCCCATGGTGTTACAGGCCAACTAAAAAATCATGAATTAATGTCAAGCCCTTCATAATGTAAAAACGTTTTTAAAAATCTCATGCAGTGTAGTTCTGCATTGAACACCACATATAGGCTACTGTAGGCGATATCATAGAAATCAAAAGCTATTTCCATAGGATAATGCTATGTGATCTGCTCCATTGGTTTTGTTGGTAGGCCTACACTATGCTCAAATAGCCACAGTATCTTATTGGCTACTGTCTAAAACTGTAAGGGTACAGCCTCAGTGTTCACTGTAAATGTGCGCCGGAAGATGCACAATATTCTCACACTGTTCAAGTTTCCGTTCACAAGATCTCAAATTTGCTCAGTGACCCCCAAAATTTGAAGGAACATTGGTTATCACCATAACTACTGTTCCCTGAAGGAGGGAAACAAGGTACAACACCTATTTGGCCCCACACCACGCGTTCCTGGGCTCGGTGAAGAGCCGTATTAAATTGAAGGAATGAATCCGAGCCTCACACTTATCACCAGCGAGGCGCGGATTTCATTGTCCTTGTCAGGCCTGATTTTAGTTCCTTCAACCAAAGTTTCAAGAGTGCGACACCCCCCCTCCTTCAGGGAACAGTAGTTATAGTCATAATGTTACGTTATGCAGATGATTGTGACAGTGAGGAAGATGATGATGATGATGATGATGATGATGGACATTGTTATGATGATGGTGGCTGTCATGATGCTGTAAGTGATGATAATGATGGGACAGTGTCATGTTGATGTGGTCAACTCCAGGTGATCCGTGTCACTCACCTCTTTGAGGGACACCACTCCAATGAGTCGTCCGATGCTGGTGACATAGGCATGGTCCAACCCAAGCAGAGAGAAGATGGTGTGGGTCTGGGGACAAAAGAACAACACACTTAGAACCAATATTTAGAACACTCAGAACCAACAGCTAAAACTGTTAGAATCAACATTTAGAACCAACATCTAGAACACTAGGAACGAACACCTTAAACTGCTAGAACACAACCAACCATAGATTCCCTTTTGACATTCCTTTAGAGACATAACCTCCTGTGAAAATCTTTAAGCAGCTATTAAACTAACGCAGTTAGTGCATTAGAACAGTCACCTTAGTGGTCATTGGAGAGCTGCATGGTGTGCAGGCTCCTTCCTCATCCAACTAATGAAGTAATCAGCAAGTAATCACGTTGATTAGTGTAATCAGGTGTTTGAGCACCACTGAGCTAGATTGTTGTGAAAGGTACAATATTCTACTGATACTATAAACTGCTAGAACGTCAAGTGAACCACACATACCGCAGCTTGAGCCTAAACCCAAATCACAGGGAATAGAACTACCTTATTTTCATTTAAATATTTAATGCAATAGGAGTTTTCCATTACAATGTACCAGGAAACAAACAACACAAACATACAGTAGCATGGAAAATCACATCCCATTTAAATATTTAATGCAATAGACACGCACGCAAACAAACAACACAAACATACAGTAGCATGGAATACACGCCCAGACACGCACGCACGCACGCACGCACGCACGCACGCACGCACGCACGCACACACACACACACACACACACACACACACACACACACACACACACACACACACACACACACACAGGACAAAATCTGAATTGATGCAAAAATACTAAATAGAAAGAAGAGTTTATAAGATCGTTCACCACAGTTGAATGTACTGGAGTAAAAGTAAAAGTTGTCAAAAATATAAATTAGTAAAGTAAAGTACAGATACCCCCAAAAAACAACTTAAGTACTTTATACCAATGACTAGTTTGATGGTTGTACTACCATTAATTATCCCATTGACAATCACCCATATTAGCAAACTTATTTCATTTCAAACTTCACATTTGTCTAGTATAGGCTACTTATCGTAATGAACGACATCAGCAAAATGCCTGCAATAAGTGATCGAGATGGTCGGTTTTGGTTTATCGTCCCAGCTCTAGATGCACACACTAATATGTGGAGGGAGACTGTATGTGGTATTGGGTGTTGGCAGTGTGCGGTGAGGAAGGTTGAGAGAGAGGAGAGCTTGATGGATTGGTACAGAATCACACTCTTAAATGTTTTAACAGCAGGCACACAGAGCAGGGAGTTGAGGATGGGAGAAGAGAGGAAAAGATGGGGCATTTAATTTTTTAAAATTTGATTTATTTCACCTTTATTTAACCGGGTAGGCTAGTTGAGAACAAGTTCTCATTTGCAACTGCGACCTGGCCAAGATAAAGCATAGTAATTTGACACATACAACAACACAGAGTTACACATGGAATAAACAAAACATAGTCAATAATACAGTAGAACAAAATAAAACAAAAACTCTATATACAGTGAGTGCAAATGAGTTAAGATAAGGGAGTTAAGGCAATAAAGAGGCCATGGTGGCAAAGTAATTACAATATAGCAATTAAACACTGGAATGGTAGATGTGCAGAAGATGAATGTGCAAGTAGAGATACTGGGGTGCAAAGGAAAAATATAAATAAATAAGTACTGTATGGGGATGGGATGAGTAGATAGATGGGCTATGTACAGGTGCAGTGATCTGTGAGCTGCTCTGACAGTTTGTGAGGGAGATATGAGTCTCCAGCTCCAGAGATTTTTGCAGTTTGTTCCAGTCATTGGCAGCATAGAACTGGAAGGAAAGACGACCAAAGGAGGAGTTGGCTTTGGGGGTGACCAGTGAGATATATCTGCTGGAGCGCGTGCTACGAGTGGGTGCTGCTATGGTGACCAATGAGCTGAGATAAGGGGGGCTTTACATAGCAAAAACTTGTAGATAACCTGTAGCCAGTGGGTTTGGCGATGCGTATGAAGCGAGGGCCAACCAATGAGAGTGTATAGGTCGCAATGGTGGGTAGTGTATGGGGCTTTGGTGACAAAACAGCTGGCACTGTGATAGACTGCATCCAGTTTGTTGAGTAGAGTGTTGGAGGCTATTTTATTGATGACATCACCGAAGTCGAGGATCGGGTAGGATGGTTAGTTTTACGAGGGTATGTTTGGCAGCATGAGTGAAGGATGCTTTTGTCACGCTCTGGTCTTAGTATTTTGTGTTTTCTTTATTATTTTGGTTAGGCCAGGGTGTGACATGGGTTTATATGTGGTGTGTTTTGTCTGTTTTTTTTTGTAGGTATTGGGATTGTGATATAGTAGGGTTGTCTAGAAAAGTCTATGGTTGCCTGACGTGGTTCTCAATCAGAGGCAGGTGTTTATCGTTGTCTCTGATTGGGAACCATATTTAGGCAGCCATATTCTTTGAGTGTTTCGTGGGTGATTGTTCCTGTCTCTGTAGTAGTTTGCACCAGATTAGGCTGTTTAGGTTTTCGTGTTACGTTTATTGTTTTTGTAGATAAGAGCGTCTGCTAAATGACTTAAATGTAAATGTAAATGTACTGTTTGCGTTCTTATTCATTAACATGAATCTAAATAACCACGCTGCATTTTGGTCCTCCTCTCCTTCACCGCAAGAAAACCGTAACAGCTTTGTTTACGATATAGGAAGCCAATTATAGATTTAATTTTGGATTGGAGATGCTTAATGTGAGTCTGGAAGGAGAGTTTACAGTCTATCCAGACACCTAGGTATTTGTAGTTGCCCACGTATTCTACGTCAGAGGCGTCCAGAGTAGTGATGCTGGACAGGCGAGCAGGTGCGGGCAGGGATCGGTTGAATAGCATGCATTTAGTTTTCCCTGCGTTTAAGAGCAGTTGGAGACCACGGAAGGAGAGTTGTATGGCATTGAAGCTCGCCTGGAGGTTAGTTAACACAGTGTCCAAACAGGGGCCAGAAGTATATAGAATGGTGTCTTCTGTGTTATGGTGTACCAGAGAATCACCAGCAGGAAGAGCAACATCATTGATGTATACAGAGAAGAGAGTCGGCCCGAGGATTAAACACTGTGGCACCCCCATAGAGACTGCCAGAGGTCCGGACAACAGGCCCTCTGATTTGACACACTGAACTCTATCAGAGAAGTAGTTGGTAAACCAGGCGAGGCAATCATTTGAGAAACCAAGGCTGTCGGGTCTGCCAATAAGAATGTGGTGATTGGTAGAGTCGAAAGCCTTGGCCAGGTAGATGAATACGGCTGCACAGAAATGTCCCTTATCGATGGCGGTTATGATGTCGTTTAGGACCTTGAGCGTGGTTGAGGTACACCCATGACCAGCTCTAAAACCAGAATGCATAGCGGAGAAGGTACGGTGGGATTCGAAATGGTCGATAATCTGTTTGTTAACTTGGCTTTCGAAGACATTAGAAAGACAGGGTAGGATAGATATAGGTCTGTAGCAGTTTGGGTCTAGAGTGTCACCTCCTTTGAAGAGGGGGATGACCGTGGCAGCTTTCCAATCTTTGGGAATCTCAGAGAGGTTGAGAGGTTGAACAGGCTAGTAATAGGAGTTGCAACAATTTCAGCAGATCATTTTAGAAAGAGAGGGTCCAGATTGTCTAGCCCGGCTGATTTGTTGGGGTCCAGATTTTGCAGCTCTTTCACAACATCAGCTATCTTGATTTGGGTAAATGAGAAATGGTGGGTGCTTTGGCGGGTTGCTGTGGAGGGTGCCAGGCAGTTGACCGGGGTGGGGGTAGCCAGGTAGAAAGCATGGCCAGCCGTAGAGAAATGCTTATTGAAATTCTCAATTATAGTGGATTTATAGGTGGTGACAGTGTTTCCTAGCCTCAGAGCAGTGGGCAGCTGGGAGGAGGTGCTTTTATTCTCCATGGACTTTACAGTGTCCCAGAACTTTTTTGAGTTAGTGGTACAGGATGCAAATTTCTGTTTGAAAAAGCTAGCCTTAGCTTTCCTAACTGCCTGTGTATATTTGTTCCTAACTTCCCTGAAAAGTTGCATATCACGAGGGCTATTCGATGCTAATGCAGAACGCCACAGGATGTTTTTGTGCTGGTCAAGGGCAGACAGGTCTGGAGTGAACTAAGGACTATATCTATTCCTAGTTCTACATTTTTTGAACGGGGCATGCTTATTTAAGATGTTGAGGAATGCACTTTTAAAGTATAGCCAGGCATCATATACTGACGGGATGAGGTCAATGTCATTCCGGGATACCTCAGCCAGGTCGATTAGAAAGGCCTGCTCGCAGGAGAAATCTAGGGGTCTGAAGATGTGGGGTTTTTATGACCCCTCACGCCCCTGGTAAATCTTAGGCCACATACACATTCCTTTGTCCTGTTACTATGGAGAACCAGCCTCAGAACATTAAACATGAAATAAAGGGACTTTGGAACAATGGTTTCCGTCAGCCACAATGGTGACGATAGATGGAACATGAAAATGCATGTCATTTTTGTTTTGTTATTAAAGGTTAATAGATGACATTATTGCGAAAATGTTGTAACATCAACAGTTTACCTAGTGTTTGTTTGATGTGTATACATTGTACGTTGTATGGAAAATGTCCAAATCAAAGAGAATGTTTTGGTAAAGATGAAATGTGAAGTTAGTTGTCTAAAATTGGATTTGAGTAAAATCTAGACCATGCCTCTTAACTAGGTACTCCCAGAGAATTGCCCTAAAGGCGGTTACGCCCACTTCTGACACAAGGGTATAAAACCTGTGAGTAAAGAATTTACAGAGGAGACTACGTGACCCAAGCTACAGCCAAGGTCTAAAAAGTCAACGAACCCAGAACGCAACACAAGTTTGAAGACAAATAAATATTTTTCTACCCAAGCTACGGATGAGTAGCTGTGTCTAAGCGGATGAATTCAAGCCGGACCCCCTAGCATCCAATCCCAGCGAGTCGTGGTATCTAAATGGTTTCATTCCTATGCTGTGAGCTCTGAGCTACAGAGCTGCCTGTCCTCAGAAGACCCCTTCCAGAGCAAGGGTGAGGGAACAGACTCCTAAGCCAAAAGGACACTGACATCGTGAGGACGACCAGAAAGGTGCGCCGGAGAAGTGTGTCATCGAGCAGCCTGAACGGTCCCCTGAACAGTCCACACAGAGAATCCTCTGAGATCTTCCCCACGTAATTACATCATTATACACTGACCCATAAGAGCGGCAGTTTGGGGCAAGGCTAGGGTTAGAATAGCATAGCTGACAAATTCACCCAAATGTATATTTCTCTTGTGTACTTTATTTTTCCACACCCACCATAGTGTGTTGGCCCGTTATACTAAGTGCTAATCAATAGCCTATAATGTGTTTTGTCTATGTGTATCTTTTATAATCATTTTAGCTTTCTAGTAAATAAATATTCAACTAAGATTGGTGTGGTACGAACTCATTGGTGAGACCCGGGTCCGTGCAGATTCACGGGCTATACGACGTTCAGAACGAGATTGTAGAGGTAACTGGTTAATTAGCGGCTGTTGTAAAATCGATATTCTGATATTCTTTGAGTTCATTTGGGAAATAGAAACTCAATAAAAACTAGTTTTCCCATGGTGCCCCAGGTTAATGAGTTAATAATAGCTTGATTCAGTTAATCACATAATTAGAAACTTATAATAATTCGATGAACAACAGTCGTCACATTAACTAATACAACGTCACGACAGGGGCAATCAATTCACATATGGTATCGAGGGCACAGCTGGGGGCAGAGGGAGGTCTATAGCAAGCGGCAACAGTGAGAGACTTGTTTCTGGAAAGGTGAATTTTTAGAAGTAGAAGCTAGAATTTTTGGGTACAGACTTGGATAGTAATACACAACTCTGCAGGCTATATTTGCAGTAGATTGCAACACCAACTATCTTGACAGAAAATGCTAAAATTAGCGATGGATATTTCAAGGTTTTTGGTGGTTTTCCTAAGCCAGTTTTCAGACACGCAATGAGTAAAACAAACTTAGGGAGTAGGCTTCTAATGTTAACATGCATGAAACCAAATAAACCATAATAAACCATTATGAATGGAGGACATTATGGAGGACACAGTCAAAAGGGGGTTGTACTGAGCAGCATAATTAACAGACAGACAGACAGACCTTATGTAGTGAGGTGCGCTCCACCAGTTGGAAGGGGGCAGGGTCGATCTTGCAGTTGTCAAAGTTCACATGCTCGTCAAGCTGGTTCTCCTCCCACTCTGCAATCTGCAGACCCAATGAAGAAGAGAGTGGAGAGAAACATTATGGAAGTACTCAAACCCTATTAGACACATAGAATACTTAAATGGTCTTTACATCCATGGTGATAAAATAACAGATATGGCTTTCATCTTTAATTCAATAAGGCATTCATTCATATTTCAAAAGATAAAAACATTCCTTTTTAATGCCTTAAACTCCAGTGATTGTTAACAATATGGGCTTCATCAAATGTAAATGCTAATAGCTTAGCAAATATGAGTGATATGCAACATAAGCATGGTATCAGTTGAAAGGGTAGCACGTGAGATTAATACGATTATAGATTATGGAATAATGTTCAGAACAAAGGTGAGAATAAAACAGTTAAAGCCCTTATCAGTGGAAACATTTCAGACTATTTAAATTGACGTACCACCAAGCATTTTAGCTTTAATCTAAAATCCAATAGATCCTAATAGCAACCAAATCACTTTGCAAACCCCAACACTAATCTCAATCCCTATCCTACCCCATTCATTAGACAATATGTATATATATGTACACACACTACCGGTCAAACGTTTTTTTCTTTATTTGTACTATTTTCTACATTGTAGAATAATAGTGAAGGCATCAAAACAATGAAATAACACATATGGAACTTTGTAGTAAGCAAAAAAGTGTTAAGCAAATCAAAATACACAACTGTTCAAAAGTTTGGGGTCACTTAGAAATGTCCTTGTTTTTTAAAGGAAAGCACATTTTTGTCCATTAAAATAACATCAAATTGATCAGAAATACAGTGTAGACATTGTTAGTGTTGTAAATGACTATTGTAGCTGGAAATGGCCAATTTTTTTAATGGAATATCATATCTTCTAATAGCCACCCTTTTCCTTCATGACAGCTTTGCACACTCTTGGCATTCTCTCAACCAGCTTCATGCGGAATGCTTTTCCAACAGTCTTGAAGGAGTTCCCACATATGCTGAGCACTTGTTCGCTGCTTTTCCTTCACTCTGTGGTCTGACTCATCCCAAACATCTCAATTTGGTTGAGGTCGGGGAATTGTGGAGGCCAGGTCATCTGATGCAGCACTCCATCACTCTTCTTCTTGGTAAAATGGCCCTTACACAGGCTGGAGGTGTGTTGGATCACTGTCCTGTTAAAAAATAAATGATAGTCCCACGAATTCTAAACAAATCACAGACAGTGTCACCAGCAAAGAACCCCCACAACATTACATCTCCTCCTCCATGGTTTATGGTGGGAAATACACATTTGGAGATCATCCATTAACCCACACCGGGTCTCACAAAGTCACAGCGATTGGAACCAAAAATCTCCAATTTGGACTCTAGACCAAAGGACAAAGTTCCACTAATGTCCATTGCTCGTATTTCTTGGCCCAAGCAAGTCTCTTCTTCTAATTGGTGTCCTTTAGTAGTGGTTTCTTTGCAAATATTCAACCATGAAGGTCTGATAAACACAGTCTCCTGTGAATAGTTGATGTTGAGTCTGGTAACTGTCGTGGAAATTTCCTCTATTTACCAAATCATGAGAGCAAACCACACACAAGTCAGAGTTAGTTATCACAAAGTCCATTTTTAATTATATGAGCTCTATCACAACCCTGTGACTCTCAGATCAATTCAGTGTCTATCAATGAATTCTCTGAGTCCCTTACACATTGCAGCTGAGATCCTTTAATAGCAAAGAACACACATAGTCAGACAGCATAGACATAATACATCGTTCAGCTGTGTCTCCTAAACTATGCTCTTTTCTCAAACTCAGAACCATAAACAAATCCTCCATATCAACAGCCATATATCAAATCCATCCTCTCTTGACAAGATCACAGAGACACACTGACTGGCACACATAAATTGTGGAGCCAAGAGATACACGCTTGACCTCTCCCCTCTCTCCGGCCCAAACAACCCGGCCACAGTATTATACAAAAATAACATTCTGATGAGAAGTAACTTACAAACATATGATGAACACTAAAACATCTTACCTATGTTAACAACCAATTCTGATTATTCCCCAACATAACCTTAATGAACGTATCCTCTGCAGCAGAGGTAACTCTGGGTCTTCCATTCCTGTGTCCGTCCTCATGAGAGGCAGTTTCATCATAGCACTTGATGGTTTTTGCAACTGCACTTGAAGAAACTTTAAAAGTTCTTGAAATGTTCCATATTGACTGACCTTCATGTCTTAAATTAATGATGGACTGTCGTTTCTCTTTGCTTATTTGAGCTGTTCTTGCCATAATATGGACTTGGTCTTTACCAAATAGGGCTATCTTCTGTATCCCCCTTTACCTTGTCACAACACAATTGATTGGCTGAAATGCATTAAGAAGGAAAGAAATTCCATAAATGAACTTTTAAGAAGGCACACCTGTTAATTGAAATGCATTCCAAGTGACCACCTCATGAAGCTTGTTGAGAGAATGCCAAGAATGTGCAAAGCTGTCATCAATGCAAAGTGTGGATACTTTGAAGAATCTAAAATATATTTTGATTTGTTTAACACTTTTTTGGTATATACACTGCTCAAAAAAATGAAGGGAACACTCAAATAACACATCCTAGATCTGAATGAATGAAATATTCTTATTAAATACTTTTTTCTTTACATAGTTGAATGTGCTGACAACAAAAACACACAAAAATTACCAATGGAAATCAAATTTATCAACCCATGGAGGTCTGGATTTGGAAACCACACTACAGGCTGATCCAACTTTGATGTAATGTCCTTAAAACAAGTCAAAATGAGGCTCAGCAGTGTGTGTGGCCGCCACGTGCCTGTATGACCTCCCTACAATGCCTGGGCATGCTCCTGATGAGGTGGCGGATGGTCTCCTGAGGGATCTCCTCCCAGACCTGGACTAAAGCATCCGCCAACTCCTGGACCGTCTGTGGTGCAACGTGGCGTTGGTGGATGGAGCGAGACATGATGTCCCAGATGTGCTCAATTGGATTCAGATCTGGGGAACTGGCGGGCCAGTCCATAGCATCAATGCCTTCCTCTTGCAGGAACTGCTGACACACTCCAGCCACATGAGGTCTAGCATTGTCTTGCATTAGGAGGAAGCCAGGGCCAACCGCACCAGCATATGGTCTCACAAGGGGTCTGAGGATCTCATCTCGGTACCTAATGGCAGTCAGGCTACCTCTGGCGAGCACATGGAGGGCTGTGCACCCTCATGGAGTCTGTTTCTGACCGTTTGAGCAGACACATGCACATTTGTGGCCTGCTGGAGGTCATTTTGCAGGGCTCTGGCAGTGCTCCTCCTGCTCCTCCTTGCACAAAGGCGGAGGTAGAGGTCCTGCTGCTGGGTTGTTGCCCTCCTACGGCCTCCTCCACATCTCCTGATGTACTGGCCTGTCTCCTGGTAACGCCTCCATGCACTGGACACTACGCTGACAGACACAGCAAACCTTCTTGCCACAGCTCGCATTGATGTGCCATCCTGGATGAGCTGCACTACCTGAGCCACTTGTGTGGGTTGTAGATTCCGTATCATGCTACCACTAGAGTGAAAGCACCGCCAGCATTCAAAAGTGACCAAAACATCAGCCAGGAAGCATAGCAACTGAGAAGTGGTCTGTGGTCACCACCTGCAGAACCACTCCTTTATTGGGGGTGTCTTGCTAATTGCCTATAATTTCCACCTGTTGTCTATTCCATTTCAATTTATTGTCAATCAATCAGTGTTGCTTCCTAAGTGGACAGTTTGATTTCACAGAAGTGTGATTGACTTGGAGTTACATTGTGTTGTTTAAGTGTTCCCTTTAGTGTGTATATATATATATAGTGTATATAGTGTATATATATGTACATATATATATATAGACATATTTGTGTTTTAGACAGAGCTTCGTGGCACCATATATATTCGCCGTATACACACACAGAGTCCCTCCCCAATAAATTGTTCTGAAGTGTCAGTCCTATATATATAGATGTAAGAAAGATCCGGAAACAATTTTGTTATTAATATGTATTTAACCCCTTATTTTTGGCACTAAAGAGTCTCCATATATAGTTCCATAAGGTTTTTCAACTGGTACTGGGGGACGTTCACACAAGTCGTGTGAGCCCTGTGGGCATCCAAGAGCAAAACAACATGTACATGTTCGTGAAAGTCTCAACTTTCCACAGAGGGGTATTAGTGTGTAGCCCAAAATGTTTGGACACTACAGACAGAAGTTGGCAGATCGGCTGTACCGACTACCGACTAGTCCCAAGACGCTTGTGGGGGTCGAAGAGTCTCCTCTTTCCATAGAGGGGTCATATCGTTCGGACGCTATAGACAATTATGTGAGAAGACCAATTTTCGGGATGTCTCATGGTCTGACAAACACCGCTCTAGCTCTGTGTCTTTCACCGCTGATGTGGAAGGGCGAGATAGGCGAATGCAGTGGATTGACACACATCCAATGCAAAAAAAACGGATCTCTCCAGCTTAAACTGACAATATTTTATGGGTATTTTTGTATTATGCTAATGAGATGTCCACTGGGGCGCGGACATCGACCTTAGAGGGTTAAGGCTAGGTTGTGGCCTGTTTTATTTGGCTACACAGTGCCTGGCTGTGGTCTCTGGTGCAGTGATAATAGATGCCCATAGAGTTTCCAGCTTTGATAAAGCTCTTCATACACAGTGACTTACTATTCCCCTGATAACCAGTCAATACACCGTAGCATAGACATAGACAGCACTGATATACATCCTGAGAGAAAAGGGAGAAAGAGGGAGAGAAAGTGTTGTAGGGTCTCACCTCTCTGATGGTCATGTCATCATCCACATCGAAGTCATCCTGAGAGGAGAGGGACAGGAAACAGATCAACACACTTACACCGCAAACACACAGCAAAACGACTTGTGTGCACGGCCGCACACAAACGCTACAGACAAGTACAACGTCTAAATGACAGTAAAGAACTTCAAATACAAAAAACCCAATGACACACAGTACACTCATACCACAAAGAAAACACTTGTCCATGTCGTGGCCACATAGCGGTCAAACTGGACACAGTTACAAAATGAAAAGGCAGATGGAGAGATGTGACAAGAGAGACTAAATTAATAACTACACAGATGACCATGGTGGGGGTTGAAAATGGACTTGAAACAGATGGGGATAATAATGGTTTGCATTCATAAACCGTGCTTTTCACAAGGTCTCGTTCATAAACCGTGCTTTTCACAAGGTCTCATTCATAAACAGTGCTTTTCACAAGGTCTCATTCATAAACAGTGCTTTTCACAAGGTCTCATTTATAAACCGTGCTTTTCACAAGGTCTCATTCATAAACCGTGCTTTTCACAAGGTCTCATTCATAAACAGTGCTTTTCACAAGGTCTCATTCATAAACAGTGCTTTTCACAAGGTCTCATTCATAAACAGTGCTTTTCACAAGGTCTCGTTCATAAACAGTGCTTTTCACAAGGTCTCATTCATAAACAGTGCTTTTCACAAGGTCTCATTCATAAACAGTGCTTTTCACAAGGTCTCATTCATAAACAGTGCTTTTCACAAGGTCTCATTCATAAACAGTGCTTTTCACAAGGTCTCATTCATAAACAGTGCTTTTCACAAGGTCTCATTCATAAACAGTGCTTTTCACAAGGTCTCATTCATAAACAGTGCTTTTCACAAGGTCTCATTCATAAACAGTGCTTTTCACAAGGTCTCATTCATAAACAGTGCTTTTCACAAGGTCTCATTCATAAACAGTGCTTTTCACAAGGTCTCATTCATAAACAGTGCTTTTCACAAGGTCTCATTCATAAACAGTGCTTTTCACAAGGTCTCATTCATAAACAGTGCTTTTCACAAGGTCTCATTCATAAACAGTGCTTTTCACAAGGTCTCATTCATAAACAGTGCTTTTCACAAGGTCTCATTCATAAACAGTGCTTTTCACAAGGTCTCATTCATAAACAGTGCTTTTCACAAGGTCTCATTCATAAACAGTGCTTTTCACAAGGTCTCATTCATAAACAGTGCTTTTCACAAGGTCTCATTCATAAACCGTGCTTTTCACAAGGTCTCATTCATAAACAGTGCTTTTCACAAGGTATCATTCATAAACAGTGCTTTTCACAAGGTCTCATTCATAAACAGTGCTTTTCACAAGGTCTCATTCATAAACAGTGCTTTTCACAAGGTCTCATTCATAAACAGTGCTTTTCACAAGGTCTCATTCATAAACAGTGCTTTTCACAAGGTATCATTCATAAACAGTGCTTTTCACAAGGTCTCATTCATAAACAGTGCTTTTCACAAGGTCTCATTCATAAACAGTGCTTTTCACAAGGTCTCATTCATAAACAGTGCTTTTCACAAGGTATCATTCATAGACAGTGCTTTTCACAAGGTCTCATTCATAAACAGTGCTTTTCACAAGGTCTCATTCATAAACAGTGCTTTTCACAAGGTATCATTCATAAACAGTGCTTTTCACAAGGTCTCATTCATAAACAGTGCTTTTCACAAGGTCTCATTCATAAACAGTGCTTTTCACAAGGTCTCATTCATAAACAGTGCTTTTCACAAGGTATCATTCATAAACAGTGCTTTTCACAAGGTCTCATTCATAAACAGTGCTTTTCACAAGGTCTCATTCATAAACAGTGCTTTTCACAAGGTCTCATTCATAAACAGTGCTTTTCACAAGGTCTCGTTCATAAACAGTGCTTTTCACAAGGTATCATTCATAAACAGTGCTTTTCACAAGGTCTCGAAGTACAGATCGGATGATTGGCATTGAAGGATTTGACCATGGAGTGATGATGGCCACAGTTTGGATATGTGCCGGGCGGGCCTGAAAACCTGAGAGAGTTCTACAGTGATGTGTGGGTCAATGTCAAAAGGTGTGTGTAGAGCCCAATTTGGACAGGAAACTTTTTCTGGGGGAGCTCAGGTTATAAAATTAACAAAATCACCACATCCATAATTTTCGTCCCGTCCGTAATTTTCTGCCACGTCAGTAATTTTTGTTAGGCAGGAAAATTATTAAGCTCCTAGGTGGCGCAGTGGTATAAGCCACTGCATCGCCATACAGCCTGGTTCAAGTCCAGGCTGCATCACATCTGGCTGTGATTGGGAGTACCATAGGGTAATGTACAATTGGGGTAGGCTGTCATGGTAAATAAGAATTTGTTCTTAACTGACTTGCCTAGTTAAATAAATACAAATATTAGGTCCAGTCCCGTGCGATTTGTCATCCCTGTGTTTTGAGGGATATTACAGAGTTTAACAGGTGCTGCACCCAGTTTGGGTTAGAACATGGGAACAAATTGATCCTTGAAAAAAAGTGCTATGCAAGTAGCATACAGATGAATGACCCGTTTTGTCACATATCAACTTTCCTAGAGCCATACTTCTCTTTTAAAAGATGACGTGGACAATATTGTGCCGATGATTAGCCAAATATGTCAGTTAATTAAATGTCTGCATAGGTTACAGTTCATGGTTCTTATTGATATGCATTATTAGTTTGACTTTCTCCGAACTGAAGGACAATATTAGGCTAATATTAGGCTATCCCTGGACATCATAACTGAAGGCCATCAGGCCAATATTAGGCTATCCCTGGACATCATAACTGAAGGCCATCAGGCCAATATTAGGCTATCCCTGGACATCATAACTGAAGGCCATCAGGCCAATATTAGGCTATACCTGGACATCATAACTGAAGGCCATCAGGCCAATATTAGGCTATCCCTGGACATCATAACTGAAGACCATCAGGCCAATATTAGGCTATCCCTGGACATCATAACTGAAGGCCATCAGGCCAATATTAGGCTATCCCTGGACATCATAACTGAAGGCCATCAGGCCAATATTATCCCTGGACATCATCCCATGGACATCATAACTGAAGGCCATCAGGCCAATATTAGGCTATCCCTGGACATCATAACTGAAAGCCATCAGGCCAATATTAGGCTATCCCTGGACATCATAACTGAAGGCCATCAGGCCAATATTAGGCTATCCCTGGACATCATAACTGAAAGCCATCAGGCCAATATTAGGCTATCCCTGGACATCATAACTGAAGGCCATCAGGCCAATATTAGGCTATCCCTGGACATCATAACTGAAAGCCATCAGGCCAATATGAGGCTATCCCTGGACATCATAACTGAAGCCATCAGGCCAATATTAGGCTATCCCTGGACATCATAACTGAAGCCATCAGGCCAATATTAGGCTATCCCTGGACATCATAACTGAAAGCCATCATTCCAATATTAGGCTATCCCTGGACATCATAACTGAAGCCATCATTCCAATATTAGGCTATCCCTGGACATCATAACTGAAGCCATCATTCCAATATTAGGCTATCCCTGGACATCATAACTGAAGCCATCATTCCAATATTAGGCTATCCCTGGACATCATAACTGAAGCCATCATTCCAATATTAGGCTATCCCTGGACATCATAACTGAAGCCATCATTCCAATATTAGGCTATCCCTGGACATCATAACTGAAGCCATCATTCCAATATTAGGCTATCCCTGGACATCATAACTGAAGCCATCATTCCAATATTAGGCTATCGCTGGACATCATAACTGAAAGCCATCAGGCCAATATGAGGCTATCCCTGGACATCATAACTGAAAGCCATCAGGCCAATATGAGGCTATCCCTGGACATTGAAAGTATTTTCATGCCTAAAAGAGCCTCCAGGCTTCCGTCAAAACGGTCAATTTTGAATGAGGAAGAAAATTATTACAGGGGGAGTTTGGCCATACCTATCCCGTCTTAAAATTTCTAGTGGAAAAATGGACATGCTGGGGTAGTAATTACATAACCAATGTTCTATAGCACGTGTTTCAAACTCATTCCACGGGGGGGGAGTGTTTGTGAGTTTTTGTCTCACCCTTGTACTCGATTGATGATTTAAACGAAAGGAAAAAACAGACACTCTGCCCCCCGTGGAATGAGTTTGACACCCCTGTTCTATAGTAATACTAGTCCCGTGAGAATAGGGCTTATGTGTGACTTTAGTGTAAAAGTGTGTGTGTGTGTTTATTCATTTCTCTCCATCTACCTCCACACCTGATCCCTCTCCCAGCCTCAGGCCCTAGGGGGTGATGGGAGCCCTGAGCTCATTTATCCACCCGCCTGCAGTGGCTGACCTACCTGTAACCCTGGCAACAGTTGCTGTGGGGCCGGGCTGGTCAAGGTGACCTCCCTACTGTAGAATTATAGAACCAGAACCAGAAGCCAGATGTGTCTGGAGTTGACAACACCATCACCACTGACACCAACATGGACTGACAGTCTGCTAGCACTGCATTTTACAGTCCTGTTTCCACCAGTTTTTACCTGCTACTTAATCCCATGAGGTCAATGGGTACTTTTTTGGTACACATTTAGCAGAATTTAACACATTGGTTACTACCATTACTTTCTAAGTAGATACATATGGTACATTCAAATAAAAGTGCTACTGTCAAACCAGTACACCTCTCCAAAATCAGGACACTGCACAGGTGAAAGAGGTGTGTGTGTGTGTGTGTGTGTGTGTGTGTGTGTGTGTGTGTGTGTGTGTGTGTGTGTGTGTGTGTGTGTGTGTGTGTGTGTGTGTGTGTGTGTGTGTGTGTGTGTGTGTGTGTGTGTGTGTGTGTGTGTGTGTGTGTGTGTGTGTGTGTGTGTGTGTGTGTGTGTGTGGAAGAATCAGTATAATACAGAGATGTAGTTGTTTGATATAGAACAGCTACCACCTGCATGTGGTGGAAGTGAGTGTTTTTGGGAGAGAGACAGAGCAGGGGATGCTGGCCCATGTTGCTGGTCCATGTGGACTCCAATGCTTCCCACAATTGGGTCAAGTTCACTGGATGTCCTTTGGGTGGTAGACCATTCTTGATACACACAGGAAACTGTTGAGCGTGAATAACCCAGCAGCGTTGCAGTTCTTGACACATTCAAACCGGTGCCTCTGGCACCGACTACCATATCCCGTTCAAAGGCACTTAAATCTTTTGACTTCACACATACACAATCTATGTCTCAATTGTCTCAAGACTTAAAAATCTCAATTGTCTCCTCCACTTCATCTACACTGATTGAAGTGGATTTAACAGGTGACATCTCTCTTCCTTCATCTTGATCTATCTATTGATTTATATTTCTGCATCTGTGTGTGCCTCTCTTAATCTAATCGAAGTCCTCTGCTCCTTCTCTTAGTGTCTTGACCCCAGTGTTGGTCCACTGCAATCCACACATCAAACTACTCAACAAGCTTCAATTCAGGGCCAGCCCAGAATATAACAAACATACACACACACTCGCTGACAATGCCATTCCCAGTGTGATTCTAAAGGCGGAGAATAAATCTGGACAAACACGTCCATTATTAAGGCATGAAACCGCTCAGTGACGTGTTGTCTGGTCTACTCTCGTTAAGAGGAAAGATAGAAAGAATGAGAAAACACTGAGCTCTGAAAGGCCAGGATCATTTCTCTGGGATGGAATACTCAAGTAATTTACCCTGCATCAATATTTCACACTGGATCCAGAGAGAGGGAAGGCAGGAAAGAAGGTAGACCAGAGGGGGAAGGAGGAGGAGGTGGGAAAAAAGGAGGATCAGGTAGGGAAAGGATGAAAAGGGGAGGGTAAGAAAGAGAGAAATAGTGACGCAGAGAGGTAGATAAAAAGAGGGGAAATGAGAGTAATTTGGAGAGAGAAGGGGGCTGTGAACTACAGCTCAGGGGGAGAAAGAGAAGTAATTACTTCATTTCTTTAAGATGCGGGGGTGTACTGTAGTGTCGTCAGAAGTCTTGGGTAAATATTTTAATACATTTGTTTGTTCATATTTATGTTTAGGGCCTGTGTGGCCAAATGGATCCTGAGTAACCACACACTCCCTCTGAATACTAATAACTATAATCAACACTAACAAACACCCTAGCATAAACACACACATACATACACACATAGAGTGTAGTTGTGCCTAATTAGCTCATCAAAGCTTTATAATTACTAATGTCTCTACATCACCAAAATATTCAGGGCATCAATATTGTACCATTAGGTTTAGGCTATCAATGTTTAATGACATTAAAACCTTTCACTATTACATTTCCAGATTGCTGTTCTCTTGACTATTTATGAATAAAACAATAATTAGCATGTTATATTTTGTCAGAGGGGTACATGCAACATTTTATCATGTTTTAAATGTTGCAATCATCATTAATTTTAGAATTGGGCAGTTGTTTCATTGATGGACATGCATCACTGTTAAAGCATAGCAGCTTTGGTAAATGGACAGTGTATTTTGGTTTATGGTTTCCTTGGTGGTTCTATTTGTAGTTGCTTGGTCATTGAACAGGAGGACTAGAACTGCTTGTCTTACCAACAGGATACATCTTTGATTTCTGTTAATAATATATGCCATTTAGCAGACGCTTTTATCCAAATCGACTTAGTCATGCGTGCATACATTTTACGTATGGGTGGTCCCGGGAATCAAACCCTCAACCCTGGCGGTGGAAGCACCATGTTCTACCAACTAAACAACACAGGGCCACACGCATGTCATGAAATACCACCTCCCCCCCACCTCCCCGCACCCCACCACCCCCCGCACCCATCCCAATCCAAACCTCTCCCCCCCTCCATCTATCCCTAGTATAACTTGTGTCCTCATGACAAATGGTATGAACAACTACAGCAGATGAACAAGTGGGAGGGGTTTGGTTCTGTGGAGGGGTGGACTGTAGCGCTACAGGCCCCACCCACAAACCAGTAGAAGGTCACTGATTGGACACCTCTAATGACATGGCTGATGATGGACAGCGTAGCAGCATGCTTTGGTTGAACCGCCACATCCCTTAAGTTAACCACAACTTAACCACACCACCCTTACTGAGGAAAGACCACGTTTGGACCACAAACCCGGTTTGTAGTGTTTTGGGGTTTAGGGTGTCATAGCTATAGGGGCGGTCAAGTTTTCCATGACCCCTACTGACCTCTTGACCAATCAGTTTGCATTCTGACAATGTTTGTATTCAGTTTGCATTCTAACAGCCAATCAGAAGAAGAGGACTAGGGGTCAGAGGTCAGTAATGGTTCACAGACAGGGAGGAGGACGTTCAACACTTTTGGCTCGATGGCACAGATCACAGTCCATCGGCATGGATTAGCACTGCAGTAGATTGCGATTGGTTGATTGGATGGCTGTCCAGTTGCTGGGCAGTTTCCGCAGGCATTCCCGGCGTTCTTACCACGACGGATATCCGGACACGCTTGGGTGGACTCCTAAACTCAGGAGTCGCAGTGCCCTCTATGTTGATGTTGACATTCTTGTTCTTCCAGCGGCCAAAGACAAGAACAACATTAACACAACGCCTCCGCAATGCTGGGAAAACGCTCACCCCACCACTCTCAGGAAGAGACACTTGAGTCTCCCAACCCAAGTGGAGGTGTGGAGGTGTTACTCAGAGAGAGTGGAGAGTCAGGACAGGAATGGGTTATGTGTAGGAGAGAGTTGGGAGATTCTGAGCTTGGAGGAGAGATTATGAAGAGTTTGTAGAAGGTAAGGGGAGTGTGTGTGTGAGTGTTTTAAAACAGGTGTCTCACCTCCAGGCCTTCTGTCTCAGGGTTGACACAGAAGAGATTCTTTAAGGTGCTGCTAGAGTGGTCCTGTGGACCTGAGAGAGAGAGGGAGAGGGAGAGAGAGAGAGAGAGAGAGAGAGAGAGAGAGACCATTGAAGCAGCTCAAAGTAAATCAAAAAGTACTTAGTTGTTTAATCATTTTTAAAGGTCATTGGGGGTTACGGGGGACGGAGGGGGTGGGGGTGGTCATACAATGGATCATTTAGCTAGCAATGTGATTTTGAATTTTAGGACCCCTTTAGGAAAAAATAAAAATATATGATCAAATACTGAATTTGGCCTTTACTTACTACAGCTCAGAGAAACACACAAATGGCTTGAAAAGCTGTCATCAAGGCAAAGGGTGGCAACTTTGAAGAATCTCAAAAATAAAATATATTTTGATGTGTTATTTCATAGTTTTTATGTCTTCACTATTATTCTACAATGTAGAAAATAGTAAAAATAAAGAAAAACCCTTGAATGAGTAGGTGTGTCCAAACTTTAGACTTTTCTTTTACAACCGGTATCAGTTACCTTCAGACGAGTCCCGTGACACTTGTGGGGGTCGTAGAGCTAAACGGAGAACACCATCATGTTCGTGAGAATCTCCCCTCTCCACATTTGTTTGTAGCCCAAACAGTTCGGATGCTACAAACAGAAGCTGGCACATGGACTGTAACGAATTCAGACGATTACCACCCACATGTTCGTGAGAGTCTCCCCTTTCCATAGAGTGGTCATAATAGATGGTAGGTCAAACTGTTCAGACGTTACAGATGTTTTCATGAGAAGACCGAATTTCACCGCTCTAGCTTTGCCACCTTTAACTGTAGATGCGGAAGTGCGATGTGAGTGGACGAGGTGGATTGAGACTCATCCAATGCAAAAGAAAAGATATCTCTAGCTTAAACTGACACATTTTGATGTTACTATGCTACTATGTTATTATGTTACTTAGATTGACGCACCGATGCATCAATCAACTCTAGGGGGTTTGTGTGTGTGTGTGTGTGTGTGTGTGTGTGTGTGTGTGTGTGTGTGTGTGTGTGTGTGTGTGTGTGTGTGTGTGTGTGTGTGTGTGTGTGTGTGTGTGCTTACTTGTGGGTATGGGTATCCCAGTGGGGCGATCCACCACAGAGGGTCTCTTCAGGGCTGGCTTCAGTGGCTTCATAGAGGGGGTAGGGGTGGGACTGAAGGTAGACTCCTCTGTCGAGATCTACACACACACACACACACACACACACACACACACACACACACACACACACACACACACACACACACACACACACACACACACACACACACACACACACACACACACACACACACACACACACACACACACACACACACACACACACACACACACGTTACTATACACTCTGAATATATTTAATCAATAGTACAGTACATGTTGTACCTACATCCCTTCTACACATTCCACACACATCACTGAGACAGAGCAGGGGATGCTGGCCCATGTTGCTGGTCCATGTGGACTCCAATGCTTCCCACAATTGTGTCGAGTTCACTGGATGTCCTTTGGGTGGTAGACCATTCTTGATACACACAGGAAACTGTTGAGCATGAATAACCCAGCAGCGTTGCAGTTCTTGACACATTCAAACCCCCCCCACACACCCCCTCTCTTCCTCCTCCTCTCTTCACCCATGCCTTTCCCCACCCCTCTTTATATCTAATTTGTATTTGATTGTCTTTCACTCTCCTCCTGACTCATCAATCCAATGGGTTGCTCTCTATCCTGTCTCACCACCTCTTACAACCCCCCCCCCCCACACACACAGCCTGGTGGAGGGAGGAATAGAAAAAGCAAGAGAGGGAGAGAATGAGATGAGATTGTGAGAATATGGAGAGAGCTAAAGAAGGAGACAGAATGAAAAAGTGAGAAGAAAAGTCAATAGATCGGAGGGAACACCAGAGCTGAAAATATGTAGGAGAAAGTGGAGATGAGGATAGAGATATATTAGATACTTTTTTATTTTATTACGATCCCCATTAGCCGGCGCCAAAAGCAACAGCTAGTCTTACTGGTGTCTGACACATAAAAGACAAAAGACTTTACAATTGACATACATCTAAAAACATGTAGTCCAGTACATACACACAACAAGTAGGTCACATGGGGGAGAGACGATGTGCCATGAGGTGTGTTGCTTTATTCGTTTTTTGAAACCATGTTTGCTGTTCACTTGCACTATATGAGATGGAAGAGTGTTCCATGTAATCATGGCTCTGTATAATACTGTACGTTTCCTTGGATTTGTTCTGGACCTGGGGACTGTGAAAAGACCCCTGGTGGCATGACTGCTGTGGTAAATGTGTATGACAGTTGACTATGCAAAGAATTTGGAATTTCCAACACCTTCATCTTTTTCATAAAAATAAGAGGTGATACAGTCAGTATTTCCTAAACTCTTAGCCAGGAGAAACTGTCATGCATAGTATTAATATTAGCGCTTTGATTACAATAAAGAGCACAACATGCTGCTCTGTTCTGGCTGCAGCTTTACTAAGTGTTTCTTAGCATGACTTGACCATGTGACTGGACAATAATCAAGATAAGATCAAACTAGATAGAGCCTGTAGGATTTGCTTTGTGGAGTGTTGTGTCAAAAATGCAGAGCATCTCGTTATCACGGACAGACCTCTCCCCATCTTTACAACCATTGAATCAATGTTTTGACCATGACCGTTTACAATCTAAGGTAACACCAAGTAATTTAGTCTCCTCAACTTGCTCAACAGCCGCACAATTCATTACCAGATTCAGCTAGAACTTGATTTGTACCAAATACAATGCTCTTAGTTTTAGAGATGTTCAGGACCAGTTTATTACTGGCCACCCATTCCAAAACTGACTGCAACTCTGTTAAGGGTTTCAGTAACTTCATTAGCTGCGGTTGCTGACGCATACAGAGGTGAATCATCATCATACATGGACACACATGCTTTGTTTAATGCCAGTGGCAGGTCATTGGTAAAATAGAAAAGAGTAGAGGGTCTAGAGAGCTGCCCTGCGGTACACCACACTTTACATGTTTGACATTAGAGAAGCTTCCATTAAAGAAAAACCCTATGAATTCTATTAGATAGATAGCTCTGAAACCACGATATGACAGAGGTTGAAAAGTTATAGCACATACGTTTTCTCAACATCAGGTTATGGTCAATAATATCAAAGGCTGCACTGAAATCTAATAGTACAGATCCCACAATCTTCTTATCACTTTCTTTCAATCAATCATCAGTAATTTGTGTCAATGCAGTACATGTTGAGTGCCCTTCTCTATAAGCATGCTGAAAGTCTAATGTTAATTTGTTTACAGAACAATAGCATTGTATTTGGTCAAAAGAAAAATCCAACACTTTGCCAAGAGCTGGCAGCAAGCTGATTGGTCTGCTGTTAGAACCAGTAAAGGCTGCTTTACCACTCTTGGGTAGTGGAATGACTTTGGCTTCCTCCAGGTCTGAGGACAAAGACTTTCCTCTAGGCTCAGATTAAAGATATGACAGATAGGAGTGGCTATAGAGTCAGCTACCATCCTCAGTACCTTTCCATCTAAGTTATCATTTGTCACTATTGATCGATAACAATACATTTTCCATCTCTCTCACACCAACTTTGGAAAATTAAAACTTACAATGCTTTTATTTATATTTTTTTGTTTTTAGACAGAGAGAGAGAAACAAAGAGAGAAACAGAGAGAGTGAGAGAGTGAGAGCGCTGAGAGAGCTAAATGAGTGTGATGAATATCCAAACCCAGGCATCATGGGGGGGGGGGGGGGGACCTGGAGGGAAGTCCTGGGGGGAAAAGCTGAAATAAACGCTTGTTTCCCCTCTTCTCCTCTTCCCCGCCACCCCCTCCCTTCCTCTCCTCCTCTTCCCCTCACCGGCCTGCTGTGAATGGCTGAGTATCACTCCACTAGCCTGGGGCGGGGTGCAGGAGTGGTGCAGGGAGGAGGAACCAGATCAGTATTCTGAATACAGCAGTGCTAGCCCTCAAAATAAAGCTAGACATTGGCAACCACAAAACCACAATTTCAGCTGTGTGTGCCAGTGCTCACACACACACACACACACACACACACACACACACACACACACACACACACACACACACACACACACACACACACACACACACACACACACACACACACACACACACACACACACACACACACACACACACACACACACACACACACACACACACACACACACACAACCCCATGCACGCACACACACAAGCACAACCGCATGTGCGCACACACACAAGCACAACTGCATGCGCGCACACACACAAGTGTGCACTGACTGCACATCCTAAGACACATCTCCTTCTAGGTCTCTCTTTCCTTTGTCACTGTCTCTCTCCGTCGGTCCCTCTCGCTTTCCTTTGTCACTGTCCTCTCTCCGTCGGTCCCTCTCTTCCTTTGTCACTGTCTCTCTCTCCGTCGGTCCCTCTCGCTTTCCTTTGTCACTGTCTCTCTCTCCGTCCCTCTCGCTCTCCTTTGTCACTGTCTCTCTCTCCGGTCCCTCTCGCTCTCCTTTGTCACTGTCTCTCTCTCCGTCGGTCCCTCTCGCTCTCCTTTGTCACTGTCTCTCTCTCCGTCGGTTCCTCTCGCTCTCCTTTGTCACTGTCTCTCTCCGTCGGTCCCTCTCGCTTTCCTTTGTCACTGTCTCTCTCTCCGTCGGTCCCTCTCGCTCTCCTTTGTCACTGTCTCTCTCTCCGTCGGTCCCTCTCGCTCTCCTTTGTCACTGTCTCTCTCTCCGTCGGTCCCTCTCGCTCTCCTTTGTCACTGTCTCTCTCTCCGTCGGTCCCTCTCGCTCTCCTTTGTCACTGTCTCTTTTCCGTCGGTCCCTCTCGCTCTCCTTTGTCACTGTCTCTCTCTCCGCCGGTCCCTCTCGCTCTCCTTTGTCACTGTCTCTCTCTCCGTCGGTCCCTCTCGCTCTCCTTTGTCACTGTCTCTCTCTCCGTCGGTCCCTATCGCTCCCTTTGTCACTGTCTCTTTTCCGCGGTCCCTCTCGCTCTCCTTTGTCACTGTCTCTCTCTCCGCCGGTCCCTCTCGCTCTCCTTTGTCACTGTCTCTCTCTCCGTCGGTCCCTCTCGCTCTCCTTTGTCACTGTCTCTCTCTCCGTCGGTCCCTATCGCTCTCCTTTGTCACTGTCTCTTTTTCCGTCGGTCCCTCTCGCTCTCCTTTGTCACTGTCTCTCTCTCCGCCGGTCCCTCTCGCTCTCCTTTGTCACTGTCTCTCTCTCCGTCGGTCCCTCTCGCTCTCCTTTGTCACTGTCTCTCTCTCCGTCGGTCCCTCTCGCTCTCCTTTGTCACTGTCTCTCTTTCCATCGGTCCCTCTCGCTCTCCTTTGTCACTGTCTCTCTCTCCGTCGGTCCCTATCGCTCTCCTTTGTCACTGTCTCTTTTCCGTCGGTCCCTCTCGCTCTCCTTTGTCACTGTCTCTCTCTCCGTCGGTCCCTCTCGCTCTCCTTTGTCACTGTCTCTCTCTCCGTCGGTCCCTCTCTCTCTGTTCAATTCAATTCAAGGGCTTTATTGGCATGGGAAACATCTTTTAACATTGCCAAAGCAAGTGAAGTAGATAATAAAAGTGAAATAAACAATAAAAATGAACAGTAAATATTACACTCACAGAAGTTCCAAAATAATAAAGACATTTCAAATGTTATAATGTCTACATACAGTGTTGTGGCAATAGGTCACAAATCTTGCTGCTGTGATGGCACACTGTGGTATTTCACCCAGTAGACATGGGAGTTTATCAAAATTGGGTTTGTTCTCAAATTCTTTGTGGATCTGTGTAATCTGAGGGAAATAGTTGTCTCTAATATGGTCATACATTGGGCAGGAGGTTAGGAAGTGAAGCTCAGTTTACACCTCATTTTGTGCGCAGTGTGCACATAGCCTGTCTTATCTTAGGAGCCAGGTCTGCCTACAGCTACCTTTCTCAATAGCAAGGCTATGCTCACTGAGTCTGTACATAGTCAAAGCTTTCCTTAAGTTTGAGTCACAGTGGTCAGGTGTTATGCTACTGGGTACTCTCTATTTCGGGCCAAATAGCATTTGTTTCTCTCTAACTCTCCTTCTCTGTCAGTCCCTCTGTTTGTTTTTCAGTCATTTAAGAACAAATTCTTATTTTCAATGACAGCCTACACCAGCCAAACCCGGATGACGCTGTGCCAATTGTGCGCCACCATATGAGACTCCCAATCACTGCAGGATGTGATAAAGCCTGAATTTGAACCAGGGACTGTAGTCATGCCTCTTGCACTAACATGCAATGCCTTAGACCACTGAGACACTCGGGAGCCCAGCCACTCCTTCTGTTTCTCTCTCTGTCAGTCTCTTTCTCCTTCTTTCACTCCCTCTCGCTCACTCTGTCTATTATTGATGGGACAATAAAGGCTTGTTAAAACTGTTTCTCTCACATATCAACCATGGGACTAGAACGATTTTATATCATTTTTTTCTCATATTGGTTGTTAAATGGAGCCAGTGAAGCAGATGGAGCCAGCTACCACTGTATTTGCTATAGTTCTGGTTCTCCTGTGTCTCTAAGCTGACCTGGTATCCTATCCTCCTCCACTGATCCAGTCTTCAAGACGTTTTGGGTAAAAATACAAACTTATACAGCTACGTTATGTGTAGCTGTTAGCTTGGTGTGGTACTGAGGATTCCAGACATGACTGACCTCATAGTGTGTACTGTTAGCTTGGTGTGGTACTGGGGACTCCAGACATGACTGACCTCATAGTGTGTACTGTTAGCTTGGTGTGGTACTGGGGACTCCAGACATGACTGACCTCATAGTGTGTACTGTTAGCTTGGTGTGGTACTGGGGACTCCAGACATGACTGACCTCATAGTGTGTACTGTTAGCTTGGTGTGGTACTGGGGACTCCAGACATGACTGACCTCATAGTGTGTACTGTTTGCTTGGTGTGGTACTGGGGACTCCAGACATGACTGACCTCATAGTGTGTACTGTTAGCTTGGTGTGGTCCTGGGGACTCCAGACATGACTGACCTCATAGTGTGTACTGTTAGCTTGGTGTGGTACTGGGGACTCCAGACATGACTGACCTCATAGTGTGTACTGTTAGCTTGGTGTGGTACTGAGGATTCCAGACCTGACTGACCTCATAGTGTGTACTGTTAGCTTGGTGTGGTACTGGGGACTCCAGACATGACTGACCTCATAGTGTGCACTGTTAGCTTGGTGTGGTACTGGGGACTCCAGACATGACTGACCTCATAGTGTGTACTGTTAGCTTGGTGTGGTACTGGGGACTCCAGACATGACTGACCTCATAGTGTGTACTGTTAGCTTGGTGTGGTACTGGGGACTCCAGACATGACTGACCTCATAGTGTGTACTGTTAGCTTGGTGTGGTACTGGGGACTCCAGACATGACTGACCTCATAGTGTGTACTGTTAGCTTGGTGTGGTACTGGGGACTCCAGACATGACTAACCTCAAAGAGTGTAACGTTTAGCTCGGTGTGGGTTGTTAAGACTGTACTTACCTGGAACCGGACCTCCTGGTTAACCCTCTGGGAGCCGTCCTCGCTGCCCGGATGGGAAATCATCGACAAGCGCTTCTTCTCAGCAGTAGCCCGGTCTCTCAGGTACTCCAGTCTCCGTGGCCGGCCCAGCTGTAGGGACAGGAGGGCCTGGAGCTGGGCACGCTCAATAGAACCCAGCAGGATCATCGACTCTGAGGGGTGGGGGAGAGAGAGGGAGAGAGAGAAGGGAGGGAGGGGGAGTGAGAAGGGGTGATGTTGAGGTAGAAAAAAGGAGGGGGAGAGAGAAAGAGAGCAGGGAAAGTGAGGGGCAGCAAGGGAGAGATGGATGGAGAGAAATATGAGATGAGAGTGCAAGTAAGAAGGGAATGGGGTGATGAAGAGAGGACGGATATGATGGGATGAAAGGCAGAGGAGAGACAGATGAGAATAAAAAGAAGAGGGATGATGGAAGAGAAGAGAAATAGAGAGAGAGGGGCCAGGAGATTAGAATGAGAGAGGAGGGGGAGATGTGATGGAGGAGAGGAGAAAGAGAGGTCTTCTAGAACCGTAGTTAATGTGCAGGGGACTCCTAACACATGTTTCTGCATGGTAAGTTATCTAACTAACAACAGCCAGGCGTCTGTGTTTGAGTGTGTGTGTGTGTGTGTGTGTGTGTGTGTGTGTGTGTGTGTGTGTGTGTGTGTGTGTGTGTGTGTGTGTGTGTGTGTGTGTGTGTGTGTGTGTGTGTGTGTGTGTGTGTGTGTGTGTGTGTACACAACAGGGTGTGTATGAGGGGGTGTGTTTGTTTGTTTAAAATAATTGCCCCAGCTAATTGCTTTGGCATCGCTACACAATTACAACAGACTTGGCATACTGTATAAGAATATATAACTTGAATGTGTGTGTGGGGGAGTATTTATTTGACGGAAAATGTTCTGTAGTGTGTGTAATTTGTGTGTCTGCATCTGTAAAGTATGAGTATGTGCTTGTCTCACCACTGGACTCGAGCAGGGCCAGGGTCTTGAGGTGTCCAGCCAGCAGTACATCATGCAGGTCTCTGTAGCAGCAGTTGAGGGTGATGTAGGTCACATCCCTGATCATGATGTCCTCCACACGAATATTATACTTCCTGAATGACGATAGGAGAGAGGGGTGATGAGGGGAGGAGCGGAATAGAGGGAGGGGTTATTAGCACCACCTATACAGTCAGTGAGTGATAACTATTAGATAATTGGAGTGAAAAGTTAAGCCCCCCAAAAAATGTAATCTGTCAATTCCTCTGTCCTTTCAGAGGTGACCGTGGAACAACATCCTAGTCAGTCCTGAACTTATTGCTACAGAGGTGAAGTTGCATCCGGACGTAATAGTTGTACTGTATAGGAGGTGACTGTGTGAGAGAGCAGGTTCTGCCTCAGGATATTTGTGGTTCTACCCCTCTACCCCGGCCACACAGTACACTAGACAGGTTTCCTTTCTGCCAGACAGGCTGAGCGTGCCAACCTCCGACACGACAGCAGCACTAGGTTCCGCTGCCAAGTTCTGTCTGTGCCAACCCCGACACAGGCCTTCCCTCTGTCCCTCTACAAGATCTAAAACCCATACACCTGTACTGCCTGGTTTCTGTACACCAATACAATAACCCCCTCTTTAGCTTTAAACCAGGGAATCAGTTCCCAAGTATTCCCACAAATAAAAAAAGTAATATGTGATAGTGTCTCAATGTAAATAAGGTATGAAATTGTTATTTTCAAATGCAATCCCTTTTTAGACTTAGTTGTGGTCAATGTGCAGTGCACAAATTATTATAATTACGTTCCGGCCCCCCGACCAGCCGCTCCGACAAAAATCGGCCCACGTTTGAATCTAGTTGCCTAGCCCTGCTTTAAACCAACACAATAATCCTCTATACAGCAGACCTTATATAATGAGCACTTCAATGGTTCTGAAACCAACAAACAGAAACCTGTCTCTTACTGTATCTGTCTCATAACTTCAGAGTACAGTGGACTGTAGGCACACACACACACACACACACACACACACACACACACACACACACACACACACACACACACACACACACACACACACACACACACACACACACACACACACACACACACACACACACACACACACACACACACACACACACACACAGAGAGAGAGAGAGAGAGAAAGTGATGTGCATGTAATTGTTGCCTCACCTCACTCTCCGACCAGCTGGATGGTGCCGACAGACATGGCGGCTCTAATTCTAGCAACTTTGCAGTATTTTGTTTTTTGTATTTTATTTCTCGCATTAAAGCCCAGAAAGTTTGTGTTATTACATACAGCCAGAAATAACTTTTGGATATCAGAGCGCCGGTAACTCATCAGCATTATGACCAGGATTAGGACTTTCCCAAATTGGATCCTTTGTTTGTACCACTCAGGGCAATGTAACTTATCCCAGAGGCTGCTCCAAGACGCTGACGGCGGAGAAGTGGTATTCGGAGTGGACTTCTAATCCGACTCAGGAGGTGTATATTACTCGCTAGTGTTCAGTCTTTGGACAACAAAGTAGACGAGCTCAGGACGAGGATCTCCTTCCAGAGAGACATCAGGGACTGTAACATACTCTGCATCACGGAATCTGTCTCTCTCCGGATATACTGTCCCCGTCCATACAGCCCGCTGGGTTCTCAGAACATGGCGCAGACAGGAATAAAGAATTCTCAGAGAAGAAGAAAGACGGGACTGTATGTTTAATGGTGTGATTGTGATAATGTACAGAAACTCAAGTCCTTTGTTCACCCGACCTAGAATACCTCACAATCAAATGCCGACCGTATTACCTCCCAAGAGAATTCTCTTTGGTTATAGTCACAGCCATGTATATTCCCCATCAAGCCGATACCACGACGGCCCACTGGACTTGGTGCAAACTGGAAACCACATATCCTGATGCCGCATATATTGTAGCTAGGGATTTTAACAAAGCAAAGTTGAGGAAAACGCTACTGAAGTTCTATCAACACATTGACTGTACTGTAGTTCTCGTGCTGCTAAAACACTCAGCCACTGCTACCCCAACTTCCGGGATACCTACAAGGAAATTATTGTCCTCCCTTTGGCAAATCAGATCATCACTTTATTTTGCTCATCCCTTCCTATAGGCAGAAATTCAAAAAGGAAGTACCTGGCCTGAGGTCTATTCAACTCTCGTCTGACCAATCTGAATCCATGCTTCAAGATGGTTTTGATCACCCGGACTGGGATATGTTCAGGGTAGCCTCTGAGAATAACATTGACGTACGTATACATTCACATGGTAACTGAGTTCATAAGGAAGTGTATAGTGGATGTTGTTCCTAATGTGACTAGAAACCGTGGATAGATGGCAGCATTTGCGCAAAACTGAAAGTGGAAACCACCGCATTAAACCATGGCAAGGTGACTGGGAATATGGTTGAATTCAAACAGTGTAGTTATTCAGTAAGGCATTCAGTAAGGCAATCAAAGGAAATAAGTCAGTACAGAGACAAAGTGGAGTCGCAATTCAACGGCTCAGATACGAGATGTATGTGACAGGATCTACAGACAACCACAGATTACAAAGGGAGAACCAGCCACGTCGCTGACAACGATGTCTTGCTCCCAGACAAGCTTAACACCTTCTTTGCCTGCTCTCAAGGACTGTGGGCTCTCGTTCTCTGTGGCCGACGTGAGTAAGACATTTAAATGCGTTAACCCTCGCAAGGCTGCATCCCTAGTCGCGTCCTCAGAGTATGTGCAGTCCAGCTGGATGGAGTGTTCAACATATTCAATGTCTCCCTGTCCCAGTCTGCTGTCCCCACTTGCTTCAAGGTGTCAACCATTGTTCCTGTACCCAAGAAAGCAAAGGTAACTGAACTAAATGACTATCGCCCCGTAGCACTCCCTTTTGTCATCATGAAGGGCTTTGAGAGGCTAGTTAAGGATCATATCACTTCTACCTTACCTGACACCATAGACCCACTTCAATTTGCATACCGCCCCAATAGATCCACAGTCGATGCAATCGCCATCGCACTACACACTGCCCTATCCCACCTGGACACTAGGAATACCTGTGTAGAATGCTGTTTATTGACTATAGCTTAGCCTTCCACACCATAATACCCTCCAAGCTCATCATTGAGCTCGGGGCCCTGGATCTGAACCCCGCCCTGTGCAACTGGGTCCTGTACTTTCTGACGGGCTGCCCCCAGGTGGTAAAGGTAGGAAACAACACCACTTTGCTGATCCTCAGCATGCTCAGCCCCCTCCTGTCTCCCTGTTCACCCATGACTGCGTGGCCACTCATGCCAACTCAATCATCAAGTTTGCAGATGTCACAACAGTTGTAGGCCTGATTACCAACAATGATGAGACAGCCTACAGGGAGGAGGTGAGGGCCCTGGCGGAGTGGTGCCTCGGGAAAATAATCTCTCCCTCAACCTTAACAAAATTAAGTAGCTGATCGTGGACTTCAGGAAACAGCAGAGAGAGCAAACTCCTATCCACATCGACAGGACCGCAGGTGAGAAGCTTCAAGTTCCTCAGCGTACACATCACTGACGATCTGAAATTGTCCACCCACACAGAGAAGAAGGCGCAACAGTGTCTTTTCCACCTCAGGGGATGGCCCCTAAAACCCTCAGATTTTTACAGATGCACAATTGAGAGAATCATGTAATGGCTGTATCACCACCTGGTACAGCAACGGCATTGCCCGCAACCGGACAGCCATCAGACTGTTAAATAGCCATCACTAGCTGGCTACCACACGGTTACGCAACCGTGCTCCTTAGAGGCTGCTTCCCTATATACATAGATATGGAATCACTGGTCACTTTAATAATGGATCACCAGTCACTTTAGTGGTAAGATGACGCGGATGCTACGCTACAGGACTGTTTTGCAATGAACAGACTGGAATATGTTCTGGGATTCATCCAATTGCATTGAGGAGTATACCACCTCAGTCATCAGCTTCATCAATAAGTGCATCGACAACGTTGTCCCTACAGTGACTGTACATACATATCCCAACCAGAAACCATGGATTACAGGCAACATCTGCATCAAGCTAAAGGCTAGAGCTGCTGCTTTCAAGGAGCGGGACACTAATCCGGATGCTTATAAGAAATCCCGCTATGACCTGAGACGAACCATCAAACAATCAAAACGTCAATACAGGATTAAGATTGACTCCTATTACATCGGTTCTGATGCTCGTCGGATGTGGCAGGGCTTAAAAACTATTATGGACTACAAAGGGAAACCCAGACGTGAGCTGCCCAGTGGAAAGTGCCTTCACTGACATTTTCAACCTCTCCCTGACCGAGTCTGTAATACCTACATGTTTCAAGCAGACCACCATAGTCCCTGTGCCCAAGGAAGCGAAGGTAACCTGCCTAAACAATTACCGCCCTGTAGCACACATGTCGGTAGCCATGAAGTGCTTTGAAAGGCTGGTCATAGCTCACATCAACAGTATCCTCCCGGATACCCTAGACCCACTCCAACTCGCATACCGCCCCAACAGATCCACAGATGACGCAATCTCACTCCACACTGCCCTTTTCCACCTGGACAAAAGGAACACATATGTGAGAATGCTATTCATTGACTACAGCTCAGCACTCAACACCAAAGTACCCACGAAGGTCATCACTAAGCTAAGGACCCTGGGACTAAACACCTCCCTCTGCAACTGGATCCTGGACATTATGACGGGTCGCCCCCAGGTGGTAAGGGTAGGCAGCAACACGTCTCCCACGCTAATCCTCAACACTGGGGCCCCTCAGGGGTGAGTACGTAGTCCCCTCCTGTACTCCCTGTTTACCCACAACTGGGTGGCCAAACACGACTCCAACACCATCATTAAGTTTGCTGACAACACAACACTGGTAATCCTGATCACCAACAGCGATGAGACAGCCTATAGGGAGGAAGTCAGAGAACTGGCAGTGTGGTTCCCTGGACAACAACCTTGCCCTCAATGTGAGCAAGACAAAGGAGCTGATCGTGGACTACAGGAAAAGGCGAGCCGAACAGGCCCCCATTAACACCGACAGGTCTGTAATGGAGCTGGTCGAGAGTTTCAAGTTCCTTGGTGTTCACATCACCAACGAACTGTCATGGTCCAAACACACCAAGACAGTCGTGAAGAGGGCACAACAAAACCTTTTCCCCCTCAGGAGACTGAAAAGATTAGGCATGGGTCCCCAGATCCTCAAAAAGTTCTACAGCTGCACCATCGAGAGCATCCTGACCGGTTGCATCACCGCCTGGTATGGCAACTGCATGGCATCTGACCGTGGGGCACTACAGAGGGTAGTGCATACGGCCCAGTACATCACTGGGGCCAAGCTTCCTGCCATCCAGGACCTATATAATAGGCGGCGTCAGAGGAAAGCCCATAAAATTGTCAGAGACTCCAGTCACACAAGTCATAAACTGTTTTCTCTGCCACCGCACGGCAAGCGTTACCGGAGCGCCAAGTCCAGAAGGCTCCATAACAGCTTCTACCCCCAAGCCATAAGACTGCTGAACAATTCATCTAATTTGTTTTGTACACTGCTGCTACGCGCTATTTATTACCTATGCATAGTCATTTCACCACTACCTACATGTACAAATTACCTCAACTAACCTGTACCCCCGCACACTGACTTGGTACGGGTACCCCTGTATATAGCCTCGTTATTGTTATTTTATTGTGTTACTTTTTATTATTTTTTTAACTTTAGTTTATTTAGTAAATATAACTCTTCTTGAATTGCACTGTTGGTTAAGAGCTTGTAAGTAAGCATTTCACACATTTCAAGGTCTACACTTGTTATATTAGGTGCATGTGACAAATAAAGTTTTATTTGATTTGATAATGTTTACATACTGCCTTACTCATTTCATATGTATATAGTGTATTCTATTCTACTACTGTATTATAAACAATACCACTCTGACATTGCTCATCCTAATATTTCTATATTTCTTAACTCTAGATTTGTGTGTATTGTTGTGAATTGTTAGATATTACTGCATTGTTGGAGTGAGGAACACAAGCATTTTGCTACGACCGCAAAAACATCTGCTAAATATGTGTATGTGATCAATATAATTTGATTTAATTTGATTTGAAATGAAATACCACTCAAAAGCTGGAGATGGATTTGTCAAAAGGGCAGAGAGAAGAGAGGGAGTGCAGGAATGAGTGAGAGAAGGATATTCACGCCCCAACATGACACTGCTTTTCTCATAGTGTGTGTTTGTGAATGTGTGTTTCCCAAGTGTTACACAAGCATTCCTATGTTTGAATGTGTGTTTGTGCGGGAAGTGGGATGGGTACCAGAATGAATAGGAACACAAACAGCTTGGGGGCCACACTTCATGCACTCTTTCATTTAATTTCCCCTCTTCATCCTACTCAACTCCCTGCCTCAAATGTACTTAGTGCTCACACACACACCTGATCCGCAGTGGTGAAATCGAAGCATAGTGGATGATGTGAAGGAGAGAGAGAGAGTATGTGAGGGGTAGAGACAGAGAGGGTCAGAGAGAGCAAGGGGGGTAGAGAGGAAGAGAGAGAAGGGTAGAGAGAGAGAGAGAAAGGTAGAGAGAGGGGTAGAGAAAAAGAGAAAAAGCAAGACCGAAATTGAAAGAGAGAAAAAGAAAGAGTGAGAGAGAGCGAGAAAGAGAGAGATAGATAGATAGAGGTAGAGTGCTCTTCAGCCCTCCACCAGCAACAGGAACAATACAATAACACACATATTTACCATGCTATTATAAAATCCCAGAATGGTTTTATGTTTTGTAAAAAATGACAAGTAACACCTCTCTCTCAGGTAGATGCTTCCCGTGTTCAGACTAAAGACCCGTTTGCACTGGCACTTAAAATTAGGGCCAAATTAGAGTTGACTCAAATACAAACTGGGTCGGGGAAGCCCAGTTTCACAACAGGTACCAGCTCGATTAGAATTCGGGCTGGGTACGCAGTTACTGTGCAACTGCCAGTTAGCTCGTCTGGGCTTGTTGCTGTTAGCTATCACAAGCAGTACTGCAGTAGTCAGACATGACATGAATTACCTAGCTGGATCCTTAGATGGATCCTTTATTCATTAATGCATTACACAAACTTTTATGAGAACAGTGAGCCATCGATTGCTTGCTACCTAACGTTAGCTACCAAATCAATCAATCAAATGTATTTATAAAGTTATTTTTTACATTAGATGTCACAAAGTGCTGTACAGAATCCCACCCTAAAACCCTAGAGTTGAAACAAGCTAGCTAGGTAACGTTAGCTAGCAGGAATTTTAGCTGGCCAGGTTGTATTGAAGGCTAGCTTCAAACAATCAAACCTGTCATCTGTTTGATTGGTTAGCTAGCTTTAATTTTATTTCACCTTTATTTAACAAGGCAAGTCAGTTAAGAACAAATTCTTATTTACAATGACGGCCTACCAAAAGGCAAAAGGCCTCCTGCGGGAACGGGGGTCTGGGATTTAAAAAATAAAAATAAAAACAATATAAATAGGACAAAACACACATCACAACAAGAGAGACAACTCAACACTACATAAAGAGAGACCTGGACAACAACATAGCAAGGCAGCAACACACAACAACACAGCATGGTAGCAACACAATATAACAACATCACCTCCTCCCTGTAGGCCGTCTTGTCGTTGTTGGTAATCAAACCTACCACTGTAGTGTCGTCTGCAAACTTGATGATTGAGTTGGAGGCGTGCATGGCCAGACGTGAGTGAACAGGGAGTACAGGAGAGGGCTCAGGACGCACCCTTGTGGGGTCCCAGTGTTGAAGATCAGCGGAGTGGAGATGTTGTTACCTACCCTCACCACCTGGGGGCGGCCTGTCCGGAAGTCCAGTACCCAGTTGCACAGGGCGGGGTCGAGACCCAGGGTGGGTCTAGGGCAGACATGGGCAAACTACGGCCCGCGGGCTCCATACGGCCCGTTAGGCTTTTTAATCCGGCCCGCCGAACTTGTCCAAATTATAGTAAAAACCTCCTTTTTCCCCCTTTCCCTGCAATGCCCACGTTTCCCCAATAGATGGCGCACTCAAAACACATTGACCGTTGTTGGAGTGGCGCGTATTTCTCTTTATTTCACTTTAATTTTCACTTCGTTTCATGTCACCATTAAGCCCTTCTGTGAAAATGAGCGGACCAAAGAGAAGGAAAGTGGACAGCGAATGCCGAGTGTTTAATAAGGAGTGGACAACAAAATACTTCTTCACTGAAGTCCGATCAACGGCTGTATGTCTGATATGCCAAGAAGCTGTTGCGGTTTTCAAAGAGTACAATATCAGCCGTCACTTTGCCACGAAGCATGCAAACTATGCTAGCAAGCAGTCAACACAAGAACGGGCGGCTACTGCTCAGAGGTTGGCAGCTAATTTACAGAGTCAACAGAACTTTTTTCACCGACAAACTGCAATTCAAGAGTCAAGCAGACGTTTAGCGTCATGAAAATCAACAAAGCCCATCACAGATCCAAGTTAACTGACCAACACCTCAGATCTGTCCTGAGAATTGCCACAACAAAACTAACTCCAGACTTTGATGCACTGGCAAAAAAGGGAGACCAACAACACTGTTCCCACTGAAATGGTGAGTTTTTCTGCTGTGTTATGAAAAAATGCATATGGAAAGTTTGGAAGTGCGTCTTTTAATTAAGAGCAATGCGCATTTACGCACAGCAGCGGTACAGTAGCTTAATTAACACGCCGCACATCGCTCTTAATTTAAATTTTCAGCTGCAGGTAGGATATTTAATACAGCCTATGTCTGTGTGCTTGGCAACGATTCACGTGTACTGTTTGCGTGTGAAGGCGAGGGCGTCCGTGGCGAGTTTGTAGAGCGCGCGGTCAGGACAATCCATCCATGATTTTGCGGAGTTTAATACAAGTAGATATTATTGAGCTTGAGTATTTCGTTGTGTAATAATATGTTTTGAATGTTGAAAGTGATTCCATTTTTCAATAAATGTTGATTTCTTTAACTTTGCACCTTCGATTGAAACTTATTAAAACAGACGCAATCTTGATAAATCACAGTGCGTATGTTATTTTAATCTATTTACATTTCCTCCTCCCAGTATCTGCGAAATAGTATGTAAATGCCATATCTTGCATATTCCTTGAGACAAATTTATTAACTGATAAGGGCTATTTTTCACATTTGAAAGACAGTTAATAAATAGGGTTGTAGTGTTCTTACTGTGCTATGAGGTTTGCACACACTACATGTAATGCTTTAGTATATCCGGCCCAAACACTCCCTCCAAATGCTCCTGGCCCGGCCCCTCTGTCAAATTTTAGAACCCATTGTGGCCCGCGAGTCAAAAAGTTTGCCCACCTCTGGTCTAGGGTGTCAGGTAGGGTGGAAGTGATATGGTCCTTGACTAGTCTCTCAAAGCACATCATGATGACGGAAGTGAGTGCTACGGTGCGGTAGTCATTTAGCTCAGTTACCTTAGCTTTCTTGGGAACAGGAACAATGGTGGCCCTCTTGAAGCATGTGGGGACAGCAGACTGGGATAAGGATTGATTGATTGAATATATCCGTAAACACACCAGCCAGCTGGGTTACGCATGCTCTGAGGACGCGCCTGGGGATGCCGTCTGGGCCTGCAGCCTTGCGAGGGTTAACACGTTTAAATGTTTTACTCACGTCGGCTGCAGTGAAGGAGAGTCCACAGGTTTTGGGTGCGGGCCATTTCAGTGGCACTGTATTGTCCTCAAAGCGGGCAAAGAAGTTGTTTAGTCTGTCTGGGAGCAAGACATCCTGGTCTGCGACAGGGCTCGTTTTCTTTTTGTAATCCGTGATTGACTGTAAACACTACCACATACCTCTTGTGTGTTAGCCGTTGAATTGTGACTCTAGTTTGTCTCTATACGGACGCTTAGCTTGTTTGATTGCCTTGCGGAGGGAATAGCTACACTGTTTCTATTCGGT
>NC_060185.1:24247982-24262982 GCF_021184085.1 Oncorhynchus gorbuscha
CCCTGGGAGGGGTGCGTCACTTGAGTGGGTTGAGTCACTGACGTGATCTTCCTGTCTGAGTTGTGGCCTCCCCTTGGGTTGTGCCGTGGCTGAGATCTTTGTGGGCTATACTCGGCCTTGTCTCAGGATGGTAAGTTGGTGGTTGAAGATATCCCTCTAGTGGTGTGGGGGCTGTGCTTGGTAAAGTGGGTGGGGATATATACTTCCCGTTTGGCCCTGTCCGGGGGTATCATTGGATGGGGCCACAGTGTCTCCTGACCCCTCCTGCCTCAAGTATTTATGCTGCAGTAGTTTATGTGTCGGGGGGCTAGGGTCAGTTTGTTATATCTGGAGTACTTCTCCTGTCTTATCCAGTGTCCTGTGTGAATTTAAGTACGCTCTCTCTAATTCTCTCTTTCTCTCGGAGGACCCTAGGACCATGCCTCAGGACTACCTGGCATGATGACTCCTTGCTGTCCCCAGTCCACCTGGCTGTGCTGCTGCTCCAGTTTCAACTGTTCTGCCTGCGGCTATGGAATCCTGACCTGTTCACCAGAGTGCTACCTGTCCCAGACCTGCTGTTTTCAACTCTCTAGAGACAGCTCTTAATGATTGCCTATGAAAAGCCAACTGACATTTACTCCTGAGGTGCTGACTTGCTGCAACCTCGACAACTGCTATGATTATTATTATTTGACCATGCTTTTCATTTATGAACATTTGAACATCTTGGCCATGTTCTGTTATAATCTCCACCCGGCACAGCCAGAAGAGGACTGGCCACCCCTCATAGCCTGGTTCCTCTCTAGGTTTCTTCCTAGGTTTTGGCCTTTCTAGGGAGTTTTTCCTAGCCACCGTGCTTCTACACCTGCATTGCTTGCTGTTTGGGATTTTAGGCTGGGTTTCTGTACAGCACTTTGAGATATCAGGTGATGTACGAAGAGCTATATAAATACATTTGACTTGATTTGATTTCGATAGTGGGCTAGGGGGTGGTATTTGGGCTAGGGGTCTTTGGGCTTGGGGGCGTTATTTTCACATCCGGATGAAAAGCGTGCCCAAAGTAAACTGCCTGTTTCTCAGGCCCAGAAGCTAGGATATGCTAGATAGAAATACTCTAAAGTTTCTAAAACTGTTAAAAACATGTCTGCGAGTATAACAGAACTTATTTACAGTTACAGACCTACATCCATCCTGCCCTGCCTATCTAAGGTCTTCGAAAGCCAAGTCAACAAACAAGTCACTGACCATCTCGAATCCCACCGTACCTTCTCCCCTGTGCAATCTGGTTTCAGAGCCGGTCACGGGTGCACCTCAGCCACGCTCAAGGTACTAAACAATATCATAACCGCCATCGATAAAAGACAGTACTGTGCAGCCGTCTTCATCGACCTGGCCAAGGCTTTCGACTCTGTCAATCACCATATTCTTATCGGGAGACTCAGTAGCCTCGGTTTTTCTAATGACTGCCTTGCCTGGTTCACCAACTACTTTGCAGACAGAGTTCACTGTGTCAAATCGGAGGGCATGCTGTCCGGTCCTCTGGCAGTCTCTATGGGGCTGCCACAGGGTTCAATTCTCGGGCCGACTCTTTTCTCTGTATATATCAATGATGTGGCTCTTGCTGCGGGCGATTCCCTGATCCACGCAGATGACACCATTCTGTATACTTCCGACCCGTCCTTGGACACTGTGCTATCTAACCTCCAAACGAGCTTCAATGCCATACAACATTCCTTCCGTGGCCTCCAACTGCTCTTAAACGCTAGTAAAACCAAATGCATGCTTTTCAACCGTTCGCTGCCTGCACCTGCACGCCCGACTAGCATCACCACCCTGGATGGTTCCGACCTAGAATATGTGGACATCTATAAGTACCTAGGTGTCTGGCTAGACTGTAAACTCTCCTTCCAGACTCATATCAAACAGCTCCAATCTAAAATCAAATCTAGAGTTGGCTTTCTATTCCGCAACAAAGCCTCCTTCACTCACGCCGCCAAGCTTACCCTAGTAAAACTGACTATCCTACCGATCCTCGACTTCGGCGATGTCGATAGCCAGCAATACTCTACTCAGCAAACTGGATGCAGTTTATCACAGTGCCATCCGTTTTGTTACTAAAGCACCTTATACCACCCACCACTGCAACTTGTACGCTCCAGTCGGCTGGCCCTCGCTACATATTAGTCGCCAGACCCACTGGCTCCAGGTCATCTACAAGTCTATGCTAGGTAAAGCTCCGCCTTATCTCAGTTCACTGGTCACGATGGCAACACCCACCCATAGCACGCGCTCCAGCAGGTGTATCTCACTGATCATCCCTAAAGCCAACACCTCATTTGGCCGCCTTTCGTTCCAGTTCTCTGCTGCCTGTGACTGGAACGAATTGCAAAAATTGCCGAAGTTGGAGACTTTTTATCTCCCTCACCAACTTCAAACATCTGCTATCTGAGCAGCTAACCGATCACTGCAGCTGTACATAGTCTATCGGTAAATAGCCCACCCAATTTTACCTACCTCATCCCCATGCTGTTTATATTTATTTACTTTTCTGCTCTTTTGCACACCAATATCTCTACCTGTACATGACCATCTGATCCTTTATCACTCCAGTGTTTATCTGCAAAATTGTAATTATTCGCCTACCTCATGCCGTTTGCACACAATGTATATAGACTCTCTTTTTTTTCTACTGTGTTATTGACTTGTTAATTGTTTACTCCATGTGTAACTCTGTGTTGTCTGTTCACACTGCTATGCTTTATCTTGGCCAGGTCGCAGTTGCAAATGAGAACTTATTCTCAACTAGCCTACCTGGTTAAATAAAGGTGAAAAAAAAAACATTTTGGCAGGCGAAACCCCGAGGACAAACCATCCAGGAATTTTATTTTTTGAGATGACTGTCTCTTCCATTAGTTTTCTATGGGGTACTAGATTTATGAGGCATCTGGTTGCAGTTCCGATGGCTTCCACTAGATGTCAACATTCTTTAGAAATTGGTTGATGTTTTTCCTTTGAGAAATGAAGAAGTAACCTTTCCTTTCAGGGAGTCGAGCCAAGTGGACTGTTTTGTTTGGGACGCGCGACCTGAAGCTCGCTCCACTTTCATTTTATACTCTGTTGGACACAGTTTATCCCGTCTTAAATTTGATTGATTATTTACATTTTAAATACCTAAAGTTGGATTAGGAAAGTTGTTTGAAATATTTGGACCAAGTTTACAGGTAACGTATTAGATCATTTGTAGTCATGTTGGGCGAGTTGGAACCGGTGTTTTTCTGAATCAAACGCGCCAAATAAATGAACATTTTGGGGATATAACGACGGAATGAATTGAAAAAAAGGACCATTTGTGATGTTTCTGGGACATATTGGAGTGCCAACAGGAGAAGATCTTCAAAGGTAAGTCATGAATTATATCGTTATATCTGAGTTTTGTATCGCGCCTGGTTTGAAATATGATTGTCATGTGTTTGTATGATGGGGTGCTGTCCTCAGATAATAGCATGGTTTGCTTTCACCGTAATGCCTTTTTGAAATCTGACATTATTTCAAGAAGTTAAGCTTCATTTTGTTGTATTGAACTTGTGATTTTATGAAAGTCAAATATTTTTAATAATTTACTTTGAAGTTAACGTAGATAGATTGATAGTTAACAAAGATAGACAGTTAACGTAGATAGATTGATAGATAGAAGTGTAGTCCTACGTACTCGTGGTGTCCCCAGCCCAGCTCAGGGAGGTAGGGTAGTTTCTTGATCCTGATGATGGAGTCATATAGCGAGGGCTGGAGGGACTGGGCCACGGCGTTGGCCAGTATTACCGCTATCATCACCGGCAGGATGTGGCTGATCTGACCCGTCAGCTCAAACACAATGACCGCTGTCGACACCGTGTGGGTCACCGCTCCAGACAGGGCTGCCGCACCTGGGGAGATGAGGAGAGGAAGGGAGGGGAGAGGAGAGAGGATGAGAGGAAGAAAGGAAGAGAGCAGGAGAGGAAGGAATGGGTACAGATAAAGGTTACTGTCCATTGACATTAGTAAAGTAATATCAGTGCAATAATACATCTCATGCCCTCAACTCTTTACTGAGCCTTCATCAATAATACTGGAACAACAAAGTGAGGAGGGGTGAAGGGGGGGATGGATGATAAGGGAGGGAGGGAGGGAGGGAGGGAGGAGAGGAGAGGAGAGGGAGAGGAGAGGAGAGGGAGGGAGGGAGGGAGGGAGGGAGGGAGGGAGGGAGGGAGGGAGGGAGGGAGGGAGGGAGGGAGGGAGGGAGGGAGGGAGGGAGGGAGGGAAGGGAAGGGAGGGATGGATTAGGGATGGGCGAGATGACTGTACCTCTCAAGGTCAAAGATAAAAAAGTTTAAAAAGTTAAACATTTTAAACATCTTCAATATTTTGTAACTGTTATTGAACAAAGAAAAAGAGGTGAGTGGATATAATGAGAGAAAGAAGAAGGAGTGGAGAGAGTGGGCAGCAGTGATAGAGGAGGGAGAGAAGGTTGATTATTCCTAACATAAGGATGGAGTGGGGAAAGAGAGCGCGATTTCATTTGATTTGAGAGACAAAGACAATGAGAGGGTAAATGTAGCCATGCTGAGATTAAAGAGAGGGAACATCAGAGAGACAGAAAGCTGAGTTAGAGGTGAGTCAACAACATCAGCACCCATTAGACACAAACACAGTTGACATCAACCCCTACACTGAACAACAGCATAATCAGCACAACCGTCAACAACAACGCTAGCAGCAATATCACTCATAGCAACAACATTAAAGGACATCTTGCCAAAGGGGACTTCTAAAGCGCATCATTTAGTTTTTATCATTGACATAAATGTCTTTATATTACTACTGGGTCTAGCAGTGTCTTGTTTTATCTGGCTTTCTATTTCCTAATTGTTACAATAATGGTGTCTAGATGTGTCAAGTCTTGAATAGGTATTGTTAATCTTGTCTAGCTATACCAAACTTTGTCTTTGTTTGTGTGTGTCTGTGTGTCTACAGTAACTCACCCACAACGGCATACCCTCCTGGCACTATGGGGTAGATGGTGCCATCAGAGTGGATGCCATCAGGGAACCAGGCAGCCATGCTCTCCCCGACCAGACGGCCAAACGCTGCCCCTAGCACACACACACACACGCAGACGCACACACACACACACACACACACACACACACACACACACACACACACACACACACACACACACACACACACACACACACACACACACACACACACACACACACACACACACACACACACACACACACACACACACACACACACACACACACACACACACACACACATTTAATGAGAGCGTAACATACTGGTGCACAGACACTCACAAGACTCCATAGCATAGCATGTTCCCAGGGTTAACATTATTGCTGAAACACACACACACACTTCTCTTACCAATGACGAAGACGGGCATGAAGGCTCCACATGGCACAGGAATGGTGGTGGCCAGAGCAGACATCCAGAACTGAGACAGACACACAGATACAAAGTCACAGAGGGAACAGTGTGGCATTTCAGTCAGCCAACAGGACAATCCTCCATTTAACTCAGCTGCTCTGACTTCTGATCAGTACTGTCTTTTATTCTGCACTATAAAAGAAAATACTCCATTGTGATAGACTCATCTCTTCCCAGGCGCGAACTAGCTAACGTCAGTCATCTGGGTGAGAATGAACTGTCACACACCGCCTTCATTTGATGAAAACCCTGAAATGAACTGAACTCTGGATAATGAGCGAGCTGATTGGAAGATGCAGTCGCCACCGACGGGAGAGGCAGCTAATTAGAGACAAACAAAAGGAAATGTCAGTAGTGATAGGCTTAGGTCATCTTCTCGAACTGCACTGTTGGTTAAAGGCTTGTAAATAAAGTCTACACTTGTTGTATTCGGCGCATGTGGCAAAACATTTTTATTTTATTTTATTTACCGTATCCTGGGATATTTGGAAAAATTCAAGGGATGGTTTTTGAATACCGTCAAAACTATTTCTTTGAAGTTTGTTGTGGAAATTCACCACTAAGGACTCAGACTCAATATAACATTTTCCCTCAAGTTTTTAAATACATTTTAATATGTGTAGCTACTTGTGCAATACGTTAGGAGATAAAGCAAATTGCGTTCTTCATTTCACCTGTCACATTATTTTACATTATGAAGCTTACCATAGTTCCCTAGAACAGTTGCGCCAGTCACATTTGTTTGTAAAGAGCGCAACCGGAGAAAGCAGTTGTGTTCAGTGGAGGCTGCTGAGGGGAGGACGGCTCATAATAATGACCGGAACAGAATGAATGCGTTTGATATATTTGATACCATTCCACTGATTCCGATTCAACCATTACAACAAGCCCATCCTCCCCAATTAAGATGCCACCAACCCTCTGTGGTAGTGTTCTATATCTATCAGCGAGACTTCGTTCTGCAGCGTACATGAGGTGATGAAGTTACACTTGTATGCAATTGACTAAATGTTTGCCATCAGAAAGAGTTCTGGATGAGTTCTGTACAGCTGGCATTTTTTCCCCCGTGCTTCCTGCTAGCATTTGTTTTCTTCTCCCCTCTGCTCCAAGTACACATGTTGCTTTTCCTTTAGAAAAGCAGCATCACAACTTTGTTCATTCGCACAATTTGTCTAGTTCACTTTCGCTTGTAAATGTCCACACTCACCAAAAATGACATTCGGTAGCTACTAGCTATGCTTGTATAACTTTATGAGCTGGATTTGACTGGATTTGCAATTAGTTTGTTGGTTTTCGCTCATTAGCCTTTAGCTAACAGATGTGATTTTAATATTACTTGCACAATAGATGGCTTTTTGTGTGTTTTTAGCGCCCCCCCTGTGTGCTATGCCGGTAATACCGTAAATCCCGGGATGGCAGAGGAACGGTATGCCGGTATGAAATTCTGGAACTGACCAAGCCTAGTCATCGGTGACACACACACACACACACACACACACACACACACACACACACACACACACACACACACACACACACACACACACACACACACACACACACACACACACACACACACACACACACACACACACACACACACACACACACACACACACACACACACACACACACACACACACACACACACACCTTTCCAATATAGCCACAACCCCACACATACAAACACCCCTACATAACTTTCACACAGGCTAAATAAAGAGAGCTTCCTCTCCGGAAGCCACAGCTCCCTAGGGATTCAGTCTTTGCAAGGAGAGGACGGAAGTGTGACGTGGCCATTACATAAACCTCTCAACAACTATCTGCCTGGTTTAGAGGTTTAAATAGACCTCTTAATTACACTCATCTCTCTCTCCTTTCCATTTCCCCCATTCACATCTCTGTCTTTTCCGCTTTCTCCCTCCCTCTCTCTCTAGTTAGCAGTAATTAAGCCCAGCTGCCAGTGTGATCTAATGGATCTCTGTCAGTAACTCTACACCCTACGCTGCTTTCACACCTATCCACACACACACACACACACACACACACACACACACACACACACTCATAAACACACACACACACAAACACAGAGGATTACAGCGTCATTCACACATATGTGAATGTCATTGGGGATTACTGCGTCATACACACACCTGTGTCATGGCACAAACACACACAGCAGGAGTCATTGATGGAAAATGGCGCATGGCAGAGAAGAATGTGTGTGGCAGGCTGCCACTTGACACAACACGCATGACACACACAAGTAATAGTCTAACCTAATAGCTGTTATGCTGTCAATTACCATGCACCATGATGGAAATGGTCAGAAATAACTAACTTCTCAAAAAGGTGAACACACAGTCTGGCCAGGCAAACTTCAATAAGGGAGAGAGGTTTAATGGATCTGGAAACTCATAACATGGGCTTAAGGTTATTACAGAGGTATGAACTAAGATGGCACCTGGAGGAGTGTGAGTGTGTAGTAGGTAGAGAAAAGTAGAGCAAAAAAATAAGTATTTGTCTGTGTGTATTTGTGTGTAGTGCCTTTCTGTACTTCTTTAAGACACACACACAGCATTGCATTGAGTGGACACTGCTGTATGTCAATCCACTTATTCAGTTTAAGGTTACAGGGTTCCCTAGAATTGAATTGTCTTACCTAACAGTAACACAGCTCTCTCTAACACTCTCCTTTTTCATCTGCATCCATACCACCACTTTCTTTCTATCCCTCTCTCTCTGGTCTCTAATGAGAAGAGAGGAGACCAGGCTTGGTTTCTGTTGACTGCCTTGTTTGATATAAAATCATTATTACTGCTCTAGTAATTAGTCCCCTCTGTCTTGCACGCACACACACGCACACGCACACACAGGTGAGAGGAAAATAATTTAGTCAGCGTGCGATGACGTCACTTCCCCTTCATTGGCAGTCGCTAGGACTGCAGGCAGGGCAGCTATTCCCATGGTGACGGGCGGTGGTGACGTTGGCCTCCCTGCCCAGTGACAGTCACCCTGGGTTCTTACCTCCCTGCCACAGGGTTGCCTAGGCGATGCTCTTGCTGACTCACGCAGGTATGAGCAGACAGATATGGCTTCATTATTACTGTATCATCATGGAATATCACCTACAGTACTATACCTCAGATATAACTTTCAGACCAGGTGGACCTTGGGATGCTGCAAGAGGGGACTTCAACTACTAAACACATGCACACACACGCAAACACACAATGTAATCCCAAATAACAGAATCCCTGATTACTGACTGACCAACAACCTGTAACAGCTAAGATGAACCACTGCAAAACAACGGGAACACCCACCGCAGAATCCTACTGAAGATCTCCTGTAAAATCCTAGCTGATTCTCCTGTAACATCCCACTGTAAAACATTCTCCTGTAACATCCTACTGTAACATTCTCCTGCATCCTACTGTAACATTCTCCTGTAACATCCTACTGTAACATTCTCCTGTAACATCCTACTGTAACATTCTCCTGTAACATCCTACTGTAACATTCTCCTGTAACATCCTACTGTAACATTCTCCTGTAACATCCTACTGTAACTGTACTGTAACAGTCTAAGGCATAGTAGCTATAGTCCGATCCTATATCTCCTTCATACTCATCTTTATAATTCCTTTAAAACGCCCCTTTTCCTAGTTTCGTTTGACTCTTGCTTCCTCCATGTCTATTCTCTAACTCTGTTCTCGTCTGTCATTTCTCTCACTCACTAGGCAAAAGCACAGACAGACACACAGTAAAAGTGGGCGACAGGTGAGTGTGGGCCTGTAAAAGGGAGATGGAGGTTTCTATGGTAATGGAGAGGTTTATAATGTTTATAGAGAGCCAGGCAGAGCTGGAGAACACACACACAAGAAGTCGCCGCCGATAGACAAACTTTTGAGTGTTTTTTTGTTGGTGTTATTTCTTACATTATTAGCCCAGAACATTTTTTGCATTATAACATACTGCCGGAAATAGCTTTGGGATATCAGAGCGGCGGTAACTCACCAGCATTTTCAACCAGAATTTCTACTTTCCTGAATTGGATCCTTTGTTCGTACCCTCCAAGGCGATTGAACTTACCCCAGAGGCTGCTCCAAGATGCCGCCGGTGAAGAAGAAGTATTCTGAGTGGACTTGTAGTCCGAGTCAGGAGGCTAGCACACCATACACAGCTTCCGATTATATTACTCGCTAATGTTCAGTCCCTGGACAATAAAGTAGACGAGCTCAGGGTGAGAATCTTCTTCCAGAGAGACATTAACATACCTCTCTCCGGATATACTGTCCCCCGTCCATACAGTAGGCTGGGACCGCAGGCAGGGCAGCTATTCATTGCACAGCTAGGAATAAAGAACTCTCCAGGAAGAAGAAAGGCGGAGGTGTATATATCATGATTAAATACTCAAGGTGTGATTGTGATAATGTATAGAAACTCAGGCCCTTTTGTTCACCCAACCTAGAATACCTCACAATCAAATGCCGACCGTATTACCTCCCAAGAGAATTCTCTTTGGTTATCATCACAGCCGTGTATATTCCCACCGAGGCCGATGCCACGATGGCTCCCAAGGAGCTGCACTGGACTTTGTGCAAACTGGAAAATGAATAATCTGACACGGCTTTTATTGTAGCTTGGGACTTTAACAAGCAAATCTGAAGAAAATGCTACCGACGTTCTATCAACATATTGCCTGCAGTACTCGCGCTTTAAAAACTCTAGACCATTGTTACTCTCGCTTCCGAGATGGGTACAAGGCACGAAACACTGCATTTAACCACAGCAAGGTGACTAGGAATATGGTCAAATACATACAGTCCAGTTATGCCCTTCGTAAGGCAATCAAACAGGCAAAATATCAGTACAGAGACAAAGTGGAGTCGCATATTAAACGGCTCAGACACAAGATGTATGTGGCAGGGACTCCAGACAATCACAGATTACAAAGGGAAAACCAGCCATGACCCGGACACCTATGTCTTGCTCCCGGACAAGCTAAACACTTCTTCACCCGGTTTGAGGATAACACAGTGCCACTGACGTGGGCCACTGCCAAGCATTGTGAGCTCTCGTTCTCCATGGCCGACACAACTATGATTTTTTACATGTTTTAGTTATCCGTTATTTTACCAGGTAAATTGACTGAGAACACGTTCTCATTTACAGCAACAACCTGAGGAATAGTTACAGGGGAGAGGTGGGGGATGAATGAGCCAATTGTAAACTGGGGATTATTAGGTGACCGTGATGGTTTGAGGGCCAGATTGGGAATTTAGCCAGGACATCTGGGTTAACACTCCTCCTCTTACGATAAGTGCCATGGGATCTTTAATGACTTCAGAGAGTCAGGACACCCATTTAACGTCCCATCCGAAAGATGGCACCCTACACAGGGCAGTGTAGGACCTGGGGCATTGGGATATTTTTTAGACCAGAGGAAAAAGTGCCTCCTACTGGCCCTCCAACACCACTTCCAGCAGCATCTGGTCTCCCATCCAGGAATTGACCAGGACCAACCCTGCTTAGCTTCAGAAACAAGCCAGCAGTGGTATGCAGGGTGATATTCTGCTGATATTTAAGTGTGGTACCGTGTGCAGGCCCAGACAGCATCTCAGACTGTATGGATATATTCAATCTCTCCATGCAGGGCTCCCGAGAGGGTGGTGTTGACGATCAGTGCAGTGGAGGTGTTGTTGCCCACTTTTACCAACTGGAAGGCAGCCCGTCAGGAATCCAGTACCCAGTTGCATAGGGTGGGGTTCAGGCCCAGGGCCCCGAGCTTAAGGGGGTACTATGGTGTGGAAGACTGAGGTGTAGTCAATGAACAGCATTCTTACATAGGTATTCCTCTTGTCCAGGTGGGATAGGGCAGTGTGCAGTGCGATGGCGAATGCATTGTCTGTGGATCTATTGGGGCGGTAAGCAAATTGAAGTGGGTCTAGGGTGCTGGGTAAGTTGTAGGCGATAAGATCCTTGACTTGTCTCTCAAAGCACTTCATGATGACAGAAGTGTGTGCAATGGGGTGATAGTCATTTAGTTCAATTACCTTTGCTTTTTCAGGAACAGGAATTATGGTGGACATCTTGAAGCATGTGGGGACAACAGAATAGGATAGGGAGAGATTGAATATGTCCATAAACACTCCAGCCAGCTGGTCTGCGCATGCTCTGAGGATGCGGCTAGGGTTGCCGTCTGGGCCGGCAGCCTTGCGAGTGTTAACACGCTTAAACGTCTTAACCTGAAGAGTGACTATAACCTGAAGAGAACTCTCTTGGGATGTAATATGGTCGGCATTTGATTTAGAAGTATTCTAGGTCGGGTGAACAAAAGGACTTGAGTTCCTGTATGTTATTACAATCACACCATGAGTAGTTAATCATGAACCATCTCGGGTAGAGATATTTATTCCTGTATGCGTGATGAACTGAGAACCCAACTGGCTGTACGTACTCAGACAGTATATCCCGAGAGAGTCATGCCGCTCCGGAAGGAAATCCTTGCCTTGACCTCGTCAACTTTATTATTATTATTATTGAACATTAGCAAGTAATATACTGGGAAGCGGAGGGTGGTGTGCGCGTCTCCTAAGTAAAAAAAAATACTAACTAAAAATCCACTCTGAGTACCCCCTTTTCCGCTGGCGGTGTCCTGGAACAGCCTCAGGAATGAGTTAATAATATAATATAATAATAATAATAATATATGCCATTTAGCAGACGCTTTTTCCAAAGCGACTTACAGTCATGTGTGCATACATTCTACGTATGGGTGGTCCCGGGGATCGAACCCACTACCCTGGCGTAACAAGCACCATGCTCTACCAACTGAGCTACAGAAGGACCAATTGCCCTGGGGGTACGAACAAAGAATCTGATTTGGGAAAGTCGTATTCCTAGTCGTAATGCTGGTGAGTTACCGCCACTCTGATATCCAAAAGTTCTTCCTGGATGTATGTAATAACACAAAACATTTCCTGGGCTAATAATATAATAACACATTAAACGTAAAACTGAAAAGTTTCCTAAGAGCTAGAAACACGGCAGCCCTATCCATTGGCGCCATTTTATACCATTTGTGTTTGACAGAACCAGAGGACAGTCTATCGCCCGGGCCCCGGGAGGCCCTACTCTTATTCCCACTCCAATTACTGGGCTGCCACCACCCTCCAACAGAGGACTGGAGAACGACTGCAAAAAACCTATTGGGGTCAAAAAGTTGTCTCAATGCAGTGTGATAGCTAAAAACGGTCAGTCTGCAATAGAGAAGACATCCTATGAGTAATATCATAGAGAGAATCAATCCATAGAAAGTCTGTCTGTCTGTCTGTCTGTCCTTCCCCCCCCCCCCGAGGAACTGGTCTGGCCAAGTTGGGAGTGACGTTGGAGGATGGAACAGTACCATCAGAGGGATAATGTAGAGTTGTCACGATCGTGTGGCGAAACCGACCAAGGAGCAGCGTGATTGGAGTTCTACACCTTTATTTTTAGTGAAACTTAAAACGAACCAGGAAACAAACAACGACCGTGCAGTACTGAGGTGCAACATGCACTAACTCAAAAACAATATCTCACAAAGCAGGTGGGAACAGGGAACCCTTAAGTATGATCCTCAATTAGAGACAACGAACATCAGCTGCATCAGCTGCCTCTAATTGGGAACCATACCAAGAGCACCAACATATAACCTAGAACACCCCCTAGTCACACTCTGACCTACTACACCATAGAGAACCAAGGGCGTGACAGGAGTAGAGTAGATTGGTCTCACTGTGTTCCAAAAAGTATAATGACATTTTCTTTTCAGATTATTTGAGATAAAGTACAAAAGGCAAAAAAGAAAGTAAGCTAGGATGAGCGAGGGAGCGAAGGAGAGAAAGAGAAAGTGAGCTAGGATGAGCGAGAGAGCGAAGTAGAGAAAGAGAAAGTGAGCTAGGATGAGCGAGAGAGCGAAGGAGAGAAAGAGAAAGTGAGCTAGGATGAGCGAGAGAGCGAAGGAGAGAAAGAGAAAGTGAGCTAGGATGAGCGAGAGAGCGAAGGAGAGAAAGAGAAAGTGAGCTAGGATGAGCGAGAGAGCGAAGGAGAGGAAGAGAAAGTGAGCTAGGATGAGCGAGAGAGCGAAGGAGAGAAAGAGAAAGTGAGCTAGGATGAGCGAGAGAGCGGAGGAGAGGAAGAGAAAGTGAGCTAGGATGAGCGAGAGAGCGAAGGAGAGAAAGAGAAAGTGAGCTAGGATGAGCGAGAGATCGAAGGAGAGAAAGAGAAAGTGTATAGAGTATTTATCTTCCATTACAGCAGGACCATCAAACTCAATATCTAATGCTTATATAACTTTTATCCACCCACTTTTGTCTCTCTATCCCTCTGTGGTTCCTTGTTTCTCTCTCTATCCAGGGACCTTAACTGCATTACACAGCCTATTGTCTCTCTCACACACACACAACACAGCGAGCGAACAAGATTACCAAACAGCAGTTCTGCGGTTCTCTTTTAAAAGGGGACATTTCATTTGAGCTGCTAGAACCTACACAAAGGTTACATAAAAACCTAATCAAATCCCAACAAGGTAATAACCTGATGCTTCACCTGCCCTCATATTACACTGGGCTGGGTCTCAATACTCCACAAGCCTAACCCTCATAACACTGGGCTGGGTCTCAATACTCCACAAGCCTAACCCTCATAACACTGGGCTGGGTCTCAATACTCCACAAGCCTAACCCTCATAACACTGGGCTGGGTCTCAATACTCCATAACCCTAACCCTCATAACACTGGGATGGGTCTCAATGCACCACAAGCCTAACCCTCATTTAACACTGGGCTGGGTCTCAATACTCCAAAACCCTAACCCTCATTTAACACTGAGCTGGGTCTAAATTCTCCACAACGGCCTCCTCTCGTTTCATTTAAATGAATGGACAGGATCCTGCTGTATTACCTTCACCTGTCATGTCAATGGGAAGAACGTTACTTCAGACTATTGAGACACGCCACATGTAGTGGGAAGGGAGTAAAGTAACAGGGAATTAAACAAATAATAGGTGATTATAAAGAAAAGGAGAGATGAGAACAAAGTGGATGATGATGATGATGATGATGATGATGATGGTGTGCCTACCTTCATTACGATGAAGAGGACGAGGGTGACAAAGACATTGACCTGGGGGTGATTCCAGGCCTGGGAGTTGCCGATGTAGTCAAACCCCTCGGCTATGCCCTGCTTGGCCCATGTCCGGTTGTCTAGCAACGTCACCAGGGACTCCTTCTGGGTCAGCTGCAAGGGGGAAACAGGAAGTGACAACATAACAGACAGAGGGCTAAAGTCAACAGGCATTTTTTATTTTTTATATATCCCATATTGGTCCCTAGCTCCTAACCCAAAGCATTTAAGTAGATCTGAAAGGATTGGATAGGTATAAGCAACACATCAAGAATTCATCCTAGCCTTTCAGAGGGAAAGGAGAAGCCATTACATTAGTGCTATCCCAATCTACATGAAGTGCCACGGGGTAG
>NC_060185.1:24267982-24337982 GCF_021184085.1 Oncorhynchus gorbuscha
GAGAGTGATTCATCATTATCAAAATGCTTTTAAGGGGCTATATACAGTACAGACCTTACATCAATGATTACATGTGCCAATATACAGTATGGGTTGTTCCACGAAATGATATTTGAAATGAAATTGTGCACCAATACTGATTTTTAAAAGCCTTTTAATATTTAATGAGGAGCCCTTTAATATAGACCACATGGATAGTGGTGCCATTGTAAATAAGAATTTCCTTTTAACTGACCTGCTTAGTTAAATAAATCAGATTTCTTTATATGAATAAAAACTTGCTAAAATTCTGCATTTTAACATGTTCCTCTGTGCACCCTCTGAATTTAACATGTTCCTCTGTACACCCTCTGACTTCTAGGAAGATTTTAACATGTTTCTCTGTGCACCCTCTGATTTTAACATGTTCCTCTGTGCACCCTCTGATTTTAACATGTTCCTCTGTGCACCCTCTGATTTTAACATGTTCCTCTGTGCACCCTCTGATTTTAACATGTTCCTCTGTGCACCCTCTGATTTTAACATGTTCCTCTGTGCACCCTCTGATTTTAACATGTTCCTCTGTGCACCCTCTGATTTTATTTTAATAATATATGTTTAGCCTCTGTATCACCCTCTGATTTTAATTCTATGTTCCTCTGTGCCCACCCTCTGATTTTAAACTGAGCTGTTCCTCTGTACACCCTCTGATTTTAACATGTTCCTCTGTGCACCCTCTGATTTTAACATGTTCCTCTGTGCACCCTCTGATTTTAACATGTTCCTCTGTGCACCCTCTGATTTTAACATGTTCCTCTGTGCACCCTCTGACTTTAACATGTTCCTCTGTGCACCCTCTGACTTCTAGGAAGATTTTAACATGTTTCTCTGTGCACCCTCTGACTTTAACATGTTCCTCTGTACACCCTCTGACTTCTAGGAAGATTTTAACCCACTTAACCCCTCCGTTTCCCCCCTTATTGTAAAGCCCTGGTTATGCTGTTGCTTTGACAAAGTCATTTCTGAAAGATTATTATTTGTTTAATGTGATTAGTGATAAGGTAAAATAAAAAATAAAAAATAAATATTGAGAAATCGGTCAATTGAAATAAATTCATTAGCCCCTAATCTATGTATTTCACATGACTGGGAATACAGATATGCATCTGTTGGTCACAGATACCTTAAAAAAAGTTAGGAGTGTGGATCAGAAAACCAGTCAGTATCTGGTGTGACCACCATTTGCCTCATGCTACGCGACACATCTCCCATGCATAGAGTTGATCAGGCTGTTGATTGTTTCCTGTTCTACTCCTCTTCAATGGCTGTGTGAAGTTGCTGGATATTGGTGGGAACTGGAACCCGCTGTCGTACACGTAGATCCAGAGTATCCCAAACATACTCTATGGGTGACATGTCTGGTGAGTATGCAGGCTGTGTATTATCATGCTGAAACTTTAGGTGATTGCGGCGGATGAGTGGCACGACAATGGGCCTCAGGATCTCGTCACGGTATCGCTGTGCCATCATTTAAATGCAATTGTGTCCGTTGTCCATTGCTTATGTCTGCCCATAACATAACCCCACCTCCACCATGGGGCACTCTGTTCACAACGTTAACATCAGCAAAGCGCTCGCCCACACAACGCCATACACGCTTTCTGCCATCTGCCCAGTACAGTTGAAACCGGGATTCATCAATAAAGAGCACACTTCTGTGAGAGAGAAATGAACATGTTTACCTGTTTTGTTTAATATTACTTGGTGGTAGGTCGACCAGCGTCATTACTGCAATAATTAATGTAATTAATACATTTTGAAAAAAGTAATATCCTGATTGGGGATTGACCTTGTCTCTAATCATTATTAATTTGAATTACCATGACACTTCTCTAGCGTGCCAATGGCCATCGAAGGTGAGCAGTTTCTACAGTTTGTGAAGAAATTCTTCAGTTGTGCAAACCCAGTTTCATCAGACGTCCGGGTGACTGGTCTTAGACTATGTGGAGGTCCTGGGCTGGCGTGGTTACACGTGGTTTGGAGTTGTGAGGCCGGTTGACAGTACTAGCAAATTCTCTAAAACGACATTGGAGGAGGCTAATGGTAGAGAAATGAACATTCATTTCTCTGGCAAAAGCCCTGGTGGACATTCCTGCAGTCAGCATGCCAATTGCACGCTCCCGGAAAAAACTTGAGGCATCTGTGGCAAAACTGCACATTTTAGAGTGGCCTTTTATTGTCCTCAGCACAAGGTGTGACTGTGTAATAATCATGCTATTTAATCAGCTTCTTGATATGCCACACCTGTCAAGTGGATGGATCTATCTTGGCAAAGGAGAAATGCTCACTAACAATGATGTAAACAAATTTGTGCACGAAATATGAGAGAAATAAGCTATTTGTAAATATGGAACATTTCTGGGTTATTTTATTTCAGCTCATGAAACAAACATTTTACATGTTGCGTTTATATATTCATTCAGTATACATGTAGACCGGTCTTACCCTCGTCTTTATTCCACACGGCCAGGACTCTGAAGATGAAGGCACTGAAGGTAGCAGCGAAGAACCCTCTCCAGTAATTCCTCACCGCAAAGAACGTAGACGTTACCTCAATACTGAACAGCACACCTACAAAACACACACACATTAATACAATTCTCAGGAACACACAGGAACATGATCAAAGTGACTATGTGAACGGGGCAGAGCAAACCTTGCAACCTCTGACCCAGCCAGTGTATCTGTCAGTGACTGTTATCCCACAGGGCACACTACGTCATTTCAAGGTGAATGATTGGGTAATATTTGGTTGAGACGTTGATCAATGAGATCACGAGTGAGTGGTCGCATCTGCACTTCGCTCCCACGGGTAGTATAACTTTTTCATTATATTTCATTATATCACAACGGTTTGATTTGTCTTATCTTAGCAATTTCTTCTCAGCTAGCTACATAGCCGTCTTTGTATCAAAGATAATTGCGTAATTATCGTATTTCGCCGTCCTAACGTAGTCTTCACTAGCCAGCTAGCTAACGTCCACTGATTAGCTGCACTGGAGAAACTATTACACTCAACTGAACGACTTGATTAGTTTAGTGTTAGCTAGCTACATAGCTGTCTTTGCTGTCTTCGTATCATCGTATCCAAGATAATTGTGTTGTTTAGGTTTAGAGTGTGTAGTCTTAGAGTGATTATCTTAATTTACCGAGGTTAGCTAGCCAGCTATTTGTCGTCCTTAACGTAGGTGACTCTGCTAGCTAGCCAACGCTAGCCAACGTCTTCTTTATAGAACTCAACTACCCGGTCGCATTCACAGGTAGTATCACATTTTCACTTCATTTCATTATAGTACAACGGTTTGATTTGTTTGATCGTAGCTAGCTACTTAGCTAGCTACATAGCCGTCTTTGTATCAAAGATAATTGTGTAGTCTAGAGCGATTTTCTAGGTTCGCTAGCCATCTATTGTCGTTCTTTTAACACAACGTAACGTAAACAACACTGCTAGCTAGCCTGCTAGCCCCGAATAGCAACACTGCAGAAACTATTACACTCAACGGAACGACTTGATTAGTGTAGTGTCAACAACGCACCCACTGCCAGCTGGCCTACTTCAGCAGTACTGTATCATTTTAGTCAATATGATTCTTGCTACGTAGCTTAACTTTCTGAACATTCGAGACGTGTAGTCCACTTGTCATTCCAATCTCCTTTGCATTAGCGTAGCCTCTTCTGTAGCCTGTCAACTATGTGTCTGTTTATCCCTGTTCTCTCCTCTCTGCACAGACCATACAAACGCTCCTCACCGCGTGGCTGCGGCCACCCTACTCTGGTGGTCCCAGCGCGCACGACCCACGTGGAGTTCCAGGTCTCCGGTAGCCTCTGGAACTGCCAATCTGCGGTCAACAAGGCAGAGTTCATCTCAGCCTATGCCTCCCTCCAGTCCCTCGACTTCTTGGCACTGACGGAAACATGGATCACCACAGACAACACTGCTACTCCTACTGCTCTCTCTTCGTCCGCCCACGTGTTCTCGCACACCCCGAGAGCGTCTGGTCAGCGGGGTGGTGGCACCGGGATCCTCATCTCTCCCAAGTGGTCATTCTCTCTTTCTCCCCTTACCCATCTGTCTATCGCCTCCTTTGAATTCCATGCTGTCACAGTTACTAGCCCTTTCAAGCTTAACATCCTTATCATTTATCGCCCTCCAGGTTCCCTCGGAGAGTTCATCAATGAGCTTGATGCCTTGATAAGCTCCTTTCCTGAGGACGGCTCACCTCTCACAGTTCTGGGCGACTTTAACCTCCCCACGTCTACCTTTGACTCTTTCCTCTCTGCCTCCTTCTTTCCACTCCTCTCCTCTTTTGACCTCACCCTCTCACCTTCCCCCTACTCACAAGGCAGGCAATACGCTCGACCTCATCTTTACTAGATGCTGTTCTTCCACTAACCTCATTGCAACTCCCCTCCAAGTCTCCGACCACTGCTTTGTATCCTTTTCCCTCTCGCTCTCATCCAACACCTCCCACACTGCCCCTACTCGGATGGTATCGCGCCGTCCCAACCTTCGCTCTCTCTCCCCCGCTACTCTCTCCTCTTCCATCCTATCATCTCTTCCCTCCGCTCAAACCTTCTCCCACCTATCTCCTGATTCTGCCTCCTCAACCCTCCTCTCCTCCCTCTCTGCATCCCTTGACTCTCTATGTCCCCTATCCTCCAGGCCGGCTCGGTCCTCCCCTCCCGCTCCGTGGCTCGATGACTCATTGCGAGCTCACAGAACAGGGCTCCGGGCAGCCGAGCGGAAATGGAGGAAAACTCGCCTCCCTGCGGACCTGGCATCCTTTCACTCCCTCCTCTTTACATTTTCCTCCTCTGTCTCTGCTGCTAAAGCCACTTTCTACCACACTAAATTCCAAGCATCTGCCTCTAACCCTAGGAAGCTCTTTGCCACCTTCTCCTCCCTCCTGAATCCTCCGCCCCTCCCCCCTCCTCCCTCTCTGCAGATGACTTCGTCAACCATTTTGAAAAGAAGGTTGACGACATCCGATCCTCGTTTGCTAAGTCAAACGACACCGCTGGTTCTGCTCACACTGCCCTACCCTGTGCTCTGACCTCTTTCTCCCTCTCTCTCCAGATGAAATCTCGCGTCTTGTGACGGCCGGCCGCCCAACAACCTGCCCGCTTGACCCTATCCCCTCCTCTCTTCTCCAGACCATTTCCGGAGACCTTCTCCCTTACCTCACCTCGCTCATCAACTCATCCCTGACCGCTGGCTACGTCCCTTCCGTCTTCAAGAGAGCGAGAGTTGCACCCCTTCTGAAAAAACCTACACTCGATCCCTCCGATGTCAACAATTACAGACCAGTATCCCTTCTTTCTTTTCTCTCCAAAACTCTTGAACGTGCCGTCCTTGGCCAGCTCTCCCGCTATCTCTCTCTGAATGACCTTCTTGATCCAAATCAGTCAGGTTTCAAGACTAGTCATTCAACTGAGACTGCTCTCCTCTGTATCACGGAGGCGCTCCGCACTGCTAAAGCTAACTCTCTCTCCTCTGCTCTCATCCTTCTAGATCTATCGGCTGCCTTCGATACTGTGAACCATCAGATCCTCCTCTCCACCCTCTCCGAGTTGGGCATCTCCGGCGCGGCCCACGCTTGGATTGCGTCCTACCTGACAGGTCGCTCCTACCAGGTGGCGTGGCGAGAATCTGTCTCCTCACCACGCGCTCTCACCACTGGTGTCCCCCAGGGCTCTGTTCTTGGCCCTCTCCTATTCTCGCTATACACCAAGTCACTTGGCTCTGTCATAACCTCACATGGTCTCTCTTATCATTGCTATGCAGACGACACACAATTAATCTTCTCCTTTCCCCTTCTGATGACCAGGTGGCGAATCGCATCTCTGCATGTCTGGCAGACATATCAGTGTGGATGACGGATCACCACCTCAAGCTGAACCTCGGCAAGACGGAGCTGCTCTTCCTCCCGGGGAAGGACTGCCCGTTCCATGATCTCGCCATCACGGTTGACAACTCCATTGTGTCCTCCTCCCAGAGCGCCAAGAACCTTGGCGTGATCCTGGACAACACCCTGTCGTTCTCAACCAACATCAAGGCGGTGGCCCGTTCCTGTAGGTTCATGCTCTACAACATCCGCAGAGTACGACCCTGCCTCACACAGGAAGCGGCGCAGGTCCTAATCCAGGCACTTGTCATCTCCCGTCTGGATTACTGCAACTCGCTGTTGGCTGGGCTCCCTGCCTGTGCCATTAAACCCCTTCAACTCATCCAGAACGCCGCAGCCCGTCTGGTGTTCAACCTTCCCAAGTTCTCTCACGTCACCCCGCTCCTCCGTTCTCTCCACTGGCTTCCAGTTGAAGCTCGCATCCGCTACAAGACCATGGTGCTTGCCTACGGAGCTGTGAGGGGAACGGCACCTCAGTACCTCCAGGCTCTGATCAGGCCCTACACCCAAACAAGGGCACTGCGTTCATCCACCTCTGGCCTGCTCGCCTCCCTACCACTGAGGAAGTACAGCTCCCGCTCAGCCCAGTCAAAACTGTTTGCTGCCCTGGCCCCCCAATGGTGGAACAAACTCCCTCACGACGCCAGGACAGCGGAGTCAATCACCACCTTCCGGAGACACCTGAAACCCCACCTCTTTAAGGAATACCTAGGATAGGATAAGTAATCCCTCTCACCCCACCCCCCCTAAGTTTTAGATGCACTATTGTTAAGTGACTGTCCCACTGGATGTCATAAGGTGAATGCACCAATTTGTAAGTCGCTCTGGATAAGAGCGTCTGCTAAATGACTTAAATGTAAATGTAATATTTACCAAGTCAAAAAGACAGCCAAAAGTGAGTTGAAATTCAATTGTGTTTTCACTAAATCAAATCAAACCAAAATCTAAATGCTCTTTAAATTCATGTTTGATGTAGTCCTATTCTTTAACGTAGATTTTTGGTTGAGACGGAGATGTGAATCCAACATATCAATTGTTGATTTGTAGACAAACTGGAATTAAAGCCAGACTAAGTCAGTGGCACAGATGGAACTCTCCTTCAACACTTTTATATTTGGGCCTCCCGAGCGGCACAGCGGTCTAAAGCACCGCAGTGCTAGAGGCGTCACTGCAGACCCGGGTTCGACTGGGAGACCAATGAGGCGGTGCACAATTGGCCCAGCGGCGTCCGGGTTAGGGGAGGGTTTTGCCGGCCGCGATGTCGATGTCCTTATCCCCCTCTCTAGCAACTCCTTGTGGTGGGCCGGGCACATGCATGCTGACTTCGGTCGCCAGTTGTACGGTGTTTCCTCCGACACATTGGGGCGGCTGGCTTCCGGGTTATGCGAGCAGTGAGTTAAGAAGCAGTGCGACTTGGCAGGGTCATGTTTTGAAGGACGCATGGCTCTCGACCTTCACCTCTCCCGAGTCGGTACAGGAGTAGCAGCGAAGGATATCCCGAAAAAGGGGTAAAAAGTACAATACAAATATAAGAATAAAACATTATTATATTTGGTTGAGTTGACAACCTAACTATTCAATAACACTACATTTCAATACATTTGAAATCAACCAGAGATTGAAATCATAGGCCTGTGTAGTCTATTTGTTGTTGAATCCTGGGTTGAATTGAGACAATAGCTGTTGATGACTTTGCAAAATGCTATATGTTTATATAGGCCTAAATAGCATCATTGATGATATAAGAGTGATATAGCATGGTCACATTTCATTTGCTCTGTTAAACCCATCCTTTGGTATGACTTCGATAGCAACATTGAATCTATTTCGTTTTTAAGGGGAGATCTCTTAAGAATCATTCTCAGGATAGCACATTGGTAATAGTCAGTGACAATTATCATAGCTAAGGGCTAGGCTACGTTAAAACCCTGGACGGGAGACCAAGGGTAGCTGTAAATAGATACATTCTACAGTAGGTGCTGCCCAGCCTCTTGTTTTTTTTCCTGATAGTGGATATAATGTCGAAGATCTGACATTGTTTTAAAAGGTACAAATTCAACACATTTTATACAAGGTTTCTCTATGCTGAAATTTGGTTACAAAACAGTTTATGTTGATGACTTTTTTCAAATCCAGCATAGATTCCCTGTCAGAATACGTTGACAAATTACACTGAAACAACATTGATTCAACGCGTTTGTGTCCAGTGGGATGTTGGTGTCACTCACCTCCAATAGGGGCAGCGAAACAGCAGCCGACCCCCACAGCACAAGCAGCTGCCAACATCTCAATGTTCCTCGACTCATTCTGTAAACACATACGGAGAGGCATATTTACATTTACAGACACACAGCTCTCACTAATGCCTGTTAGCAATTAGCATGCAAAGCAGCAAGTATCGCCCAATGTTTCCTTGTCAGAGCTGTTGTGGATGAAATGAAGAGTTAAAATATTTTTTTACCCATAACGCATTTCACCATGAAACAGTAACAAAGCCTCCTCCCACCCGTTTCAGTAAAAAGCTGAGGGATAGGGCTGAAGAAATGTATCCACTCTCAAATTCATGGACAGAGCTATGTATGCAAGGACTGAACTAAGCTCATGAGGCACTAATAAGTACAATTCTTAAAGATTCAAATGGATACATTTCATTAATTTAGAATTTCCCCAAACTCAGTCCTGCGGACCCCAAGGGGTGCATGTTTTGGTTCAGCTGTGTAGTGCTAGGGCAAACACCAAAACATGCATCCCTTGGGGTTCCCAGGACCGAGTTTGGGAAATGCTGAGTTAAAATGTTTGCCTCCGTTTGCCTGTCACACTTACTCCGACCAGTAAATATGAAGAACCCTTCTCCACTTTAGTTTGAGTGCTAATGTGTTTATTCCTAAACATCATCACTTTGTAGGTCATATTTTAATGAACAAATGCATTGATGGAAGAGTAGTTTGTGTGGAAAAAACGAAAGCTTTGGTGCCAAAACGAAGCAGCTCTCATAGTTTCTCAACTATCATAGTTTCCTTTTCTCAACACTGAAAATAGCGAAGAGCATTCCTGCAAATATAACACATCTTTCATAAAACAGTTTTGAAAACATTAAATTGCTTTATTTTGGTAGATGGCACAGAGAGATTGGATCTATGCCACTGCCCAAACAGCCACATGGTACGGTTGACTGTAATAAAACTTCTGCAAACACAGTATGGCATGGGACTATAGATGGTTTACAGATATGTCATTTAAATAGGTGGTAGAGAGATGGGATATGGAGTTCTGGAGAGGAGGAAGTTATGGTGAATGTTCTGCCCTTCATCTCCAGCCATGCTTTACCTTGTTTCCTATGAGGCTTGGCTCCTTTATGCAGCATGTTAGTGAAACAGAGAGGTGAGTGTGAATGTGTACTAAACACCACCACACACACACACTTGTCATTGGTATGCCATAAAATGCACCATATTCGTATACAGTACAGATACAACATAGAGAGGAGGGAGAAAGAGAGAGAGGATGAGGGAAGGAGAAAGAGGCTAGAGGGAGCCGAGGGAGAGAAGGACAAGAAGATTAAGGGGAGACAGACAGACAGACAGACAGACAGACAGACAGACAGACAGACAGACAGACAGACAGACAGACAGACAGACAGACAGACAGACAGACAGACAGACAGACAGACAGACAGACAGACAGACAGACAGACAGACAGACAGACAGACAGACAGACAGACAGACAGACAGACAGACAGACAGACAGACAGACAGACAGACAGACAGACAGACAGACAGACAGACAGACAGACAGACAGACAGACAGACAGACAGACAGAAACAGGGGTATGTAGCAAAGGAGTTCTCCACACTTGAGGGGACTTGGGGGTTTGCTTCAAAGATTCTTCATTGCCCCTGCCCCCGTCCCTTCACACACACACACTGACAGAGGGAACAAGGGACTCTCATCTTCAGAGTACAGAGAGATGAATCAAAGATTCCCTCTCTCTCATTCCCTCTGTCCCCTAAGGCCCAAGCGGAATAAACACAGTCTTTCAACTTTCTATCTCTCTACTCCTTTTTGCCTGGTTGTCCGTCTTTACCTCCATCTCTCTCTCCCTTGCTTTCGAAACTTTTCTTAATTTATGTATCGCTACATGTATTTATCGCTCCCTGTAGTATAGCTAGGGAGATTACACATGAGATGTCTTTGATTAGTTAGCAAATAAAATGCTAGTTTAAATATTTATTATGTGTATGTTACTTCTGTAAATATACGTACTGTGTGTGTGTGTGTAAGCAAAGAAATACATATGCATTCTGGACATGTGCTTCTTCGGGACAGTCGAGACAGAAAACATTCTCTAAACTGGCAATGTGTGACATGTTTCTCTCTTCTTCGCCAAGTCAATTCTTTCCTCTGAGCTAGCCCACTAACAGGCCTGGGTTTAAGCCGACGCAGACAGGAGCAGTCGATTAGGAAGAGGAACAAACAGATTGGAGAATCAGAAGAGTGTGTTTCTCACAGCTCCTCCTGAGCTATCACAGCTTCTTTTACCCCCATCAGAGAGAGTAGAGTGAGAGGGAGGGAGAGGGAGAGAAAGATGTCGATCGGCCTGATTTAGGAGTTCAGAGAAACAAGGAATCTTTTCAATACATAGCTAAACTACAGTACAGTTCTGTCTTAAGGGAGAGATGAGCCTGTTCAGTGAATTACTATGGCATCTCAACCATAGTGGAGTTGGTTTGACTGCATGATCAGTGGCTACAGTAGATGATAGATATAGTGATAAGATGTACTGTGGGGGTACTGTGGTTTAAATGTGATGTGCATAAGGGAGAGTACTGGGAAAAAGTTAGGCTATGGAAGTGAAATATCAGAGGCAAGTATAGTGTTGAAAGGAGAAAGCAACGGATTAATAAAGCAAAGGCAGTTCAGATCGGGAATCCAAGTGCCCGCCTCAGTTGACGCATCAGCAGAGATTGCACCAATTAGATGCTAGTAACAATCACGCCTGCCTTATTTGGAGGTCTATTTAGCTGACCGGTTCTGCTCATATATCTTGCTGCTGCTTGCTGCTACTGCTAGTATGCATTTGCTTATAGTGATTTTTTATTTTTATTTTACCTTTATTTAACTAGGCAAGTCAGTTAAGAACAAATTTCTGTATCGCTACATAAGATGTAATGTGGTGGTACTGTAGTTTAAATGTGATGATAAATGTAGCAGATTAGTCTCGTGACTACTATATACTTTGTTTGTACCTATGCTAGCTTCAAGCAGAGCCTGTACTCTCGGTTAACACACCCCATCACAACCTATTATTGTCCCCAGCACAAGGTCCACCTATGTAATGAGGATGGTGTTTAATCAGCATCTGTCAGGTGGATTGATTATCTTGGCAAAGGAAAAATGCTCACTAACACATTTACATTTGAGTCATTTAGCAGAACTCTTATCCAGAGCTGCTTATAGTAGTGAGTTGCATACATTTATATTTTTTCTCAATTTTAGACATTTAGCAGAACTCTTTCCACGAGCGAACTACAGTAGTAAGTGCATACTTTTTCATTTATTCATACTAATAGCGATGTAAACAAATTTGTGCACAAAATGTGAGAGAAATACGCTTTTTGTGCGTATGGAACATTTCTGGGATATTTCATTTCAGCTCATGAAACATGGGACCAACGCTTTACATGTTGCGTTTATATTTTTGTTCAGTGTATATTGACACTGCTTGGGCATTGAGCTACCCTGAAGGAGCAGAGCCTATATCGACAAGACTTGCATTATTCATTTTGTAATAAATGGTTCAACATATTTCTGCGTGGTGATTCCTTCTGAAAGGTCATATTGATAACAATGTGGTAACTTGTGTGTGTGTGCACTTGTCCAGTTGTGGTTTACCTCGTAGATTCCACCAAACAGAGACATGAACTTGCTGAGGAGTGCAGCACACAGACTGGCAATGTGAACAAACGGACCCTAGAGAGGGAGAGAGAATGTCTTATGAATGATTTCCTAAAATACTTGGTCCATGTGTCACCACAACCCCACGCCAGCGCCAGTCTCTGTGGTTCACTGTGATAACCCCTTGTCCTATGAATCACAGATATATTGATTGGTTTTAGGAGCCTTCAAGCCAGATTGCATCTGCTGGCTGTCAAATGGAGTGTGTGTCTGCATAGCTAGTTGAACAGACTGTACTGTACTGGCAGCAACATGTGACACACTCATACAAGCCTGACTGTGAGAACAGCGTATGTGTGTGTACGCGTCAGAGGTGTGTGTGTAGTGAGAATAATTTGTACTGAGTGTGTCTGTTACCTCCTTTCCCAGAGGCATGCCACTGCCCAGGGCACAGGTGAGGCCGATCACTTTGGCCACAAAGGTTTTAAAGGTGAGGTATTCTTTCAGCACTACACCCCTCAGAATGGTCTTCATCTCTGGGATACCTGAACCTAGAGGGGGAGAGGGGGTTATGGTGCTATGGTGCAGTCAGTATGTGTGTGTGTGTGTGTGTGTGTGTGTGTGTGTGTGTGTGTGTGTGTGTGTGTGTGTGTGTGTGTGTGTGTGTGTGTGTGTGTGTGTGTGTGTGTGTGTGTGTGTGCGTGCGTGCGTGTGTGTGTGTGTGCGTGCGTGTGTGTGTGTGTGTGTGTGTGTGTGTGTGTCTTACCTACGGCCTGTGGGGCCAGTATCTGTGTGAAGCCAGCTGAGAAGGTGATGAGCACCACAGGGTAGGTGACCCAGGCCAGGTATTGGAGAAACACATTACTCTCCAGGCCTCCGTACATCCACTTCTGTGCTGTGGACACACACAGTCCAATATCAACTTGGTGTCAATCATAAAGTAAAAGTCCATCCAATATATAAATTGTAAAAACATATATAAAACATGAGAATCGCAATACCTATCGGCACCTAAGTATCATGATAATATTGTATCGTGAGGTTCCTGGCAAATCCCAACCCTACTCATGAGTACAGCGACAAAATATCTGACAACAGTAGAACCCGCAGGACTCTTCTCCTAAAAATGACTTCATTACAGGGAGAGATCAAAATGTGTATGTGCCTGTGTGGAGAAATAGGGGATGGGCGGCTTGCTTCTAGATGACTCACTCTTCTCCCCTCTCTACTTTCTCCACATGCAGTCTACCATCTGACACACACACACACCACAGCAATGTGTGTAAATGTATGTTTGACTGAAGATAAAGCACATTGACACCCACACACCTTCTGAACACCCAGCATACATGCTACCAGCACACAAACACAGTTTCACGCTGCAAAAATTAAACTAAACCACATTTAAGCTAATCGTACACACACACATGCGCACACACAGTTTCATGGCGCAAAGATGACATTAAACCAGATTGAAGCTAATCATACACACACACACACACCTGCATGCAGCTCAGGAGGACAGTAATCTGCACTGCAGCTCACTATGAACACACACACCCTGGTTGGAGCGATGTACGTGAGTAAACCACAGTGTCTGAGATTATCTGGTGTGTGGCATGTCTTCTTTAGCTGCATGCAGGAGAGATGTCAGATGAAAAGATTCAGCCAAAGGAACGGAGTGTACAGCTGACCAAAGTCGTCATTAGACCAAGTCTACCTCACCTTCCCTCCCCAAATCCCTCCCTTCAACTCCCTCCTCCTTACCTTGTAGACAGATGGCGATAGCGAAGTCAACCACCCAGCTGACCAGAGCCATGAGTAGACCGAGAAGGATGAGGAAGATCCAGTCTTCACCAACACGAGAGATGAGGAACTTCTGACAGCGCACCGTACAGACTGGAGGGAAGAGAGATACAGGTGCATACTGTTAGACAACAACAACACTGTTACTACTAAAGTACTGGTCAGTCAAGTCAGTCAGAACTACAAAACAAACAAACCAACACATCTTACAGACTGAGGAGAGAAGTTTAGCGTTGTTAAAACTGCATTACTCACCTTGGAGTCAGTACTACACATACCCACCATACAATGTAAACCCCTGCACCCACAACTGCCCATTTGTTGATGTCAACTTTTGCACAGACACCTCTAGTATCATTTTAAATGGGGCTGTTTTTATATTCACAGAGTTTACTCCAATCCTCTCCTCTTTCTACCCCCCCCCCACACACACACACACATACTGTACTGCCTCCTCTACCAGTTCCTCCCCTATTTTCCTCTGCTCTCTCCCTCTCTCCTGACCTCATTGCTCCTCTCAGAGTGAAGAGGTCTAGCAGCAGGGGCACCTCTAGTCCTCAACTTTAACGACTGTGTCACATCAGGCACTCCACACTGTCCTATCACTAGTACTGCTCTGCTCCCCTCTCATCTAATTCTGTCTCCTCTCATCTCACCAATGTACTAAACCACACTAATGCTACTTTACCACACTACAAGATTATGTCAGAAGAAAGGGAGAATAAACAAAGGTATGAAATAAAATCTTCTTTCAGTATCCCCCTCTTCCTCTCTCTTCCTGCCTTTCTCTTCCTTCGCATCTAAAGTATTATTGCTCTCCCCATCTCTGTCTCTCCTCCATCATGTATAGTACAGCCTGTGTGTACTATCATATAGGGGAATAGATTGTCCTGAGGCAGGAATGGTGACAGAGCAACATGCATGTTTTTAGTACGCTAGGCTACGCACACACTTTCCAATCAACACCTTCACTGTCTGTCTGTCTAACACACTTATATAAGCAGTGTAAAACACTGTGTGTGTTGCATCATCTCACCCACAGCCCAGCTGTATTCTAAGAGCCCCTTCTGTTCTCTAGTCAGCATCCAGAGCAATTAGGGTTAAGTGCCTTGCTCAAGGGAACATCGACAGATGTTTCCTCTAGTCAGCTTGGGATTCGAACCAGCGACCTTTTGGTTTCTGTCCCAACGCTCTTAACCGCTAGGTTACAGGCCTCTGTCTCTTTGCTTGTGTGAGAGAGCATGTACATGCAAACATATACATGTACATGTACATATAAAAGCGTGTGTTTCAACCAGCAGCAGGTAATCTTATCTGGTCTCTGAGCAGTAATGTGGTTAGCTCCGTCTGTGCTGCTATGGCTCACTGGTTTTCCTTGGGTACACAGTACACACATTAAAAAGCTTACCAGCGTCATTCTTTACGGAAGGCAATAACCTGCATGCCATTCCCCTCCATCCCTATCATCTCTTCTCTTCAATTTCTCATTCACTCCATCCTGTCTACCACACTTCCTTCCTTACCACCTCTTTCTCATCACTCTTCAACCCACGGCTTTAACTTCTTTCATTACTCTTATCCTTCTTTTTCCTTTTCTACCTTCTATCTCTTCTCTTTGTATTGGTCTTCCTCTCCTTACTGGAACTTTCTTTGCTTTCTCTCTCTTTCCACTTTTCTTTTCCTTTTCTTCCTCTGTCCCTAGTTTCTTTGCTCCTCCATCTCCTTCTCCTCTCCTGTCTCTCTTGGACTATCCTTTAGCCTTCTTTTTGACGCTTTCTCTCTCCCTCTCTCTGCCTCTAGCAATAATACCCACATACCTGCTGAGACTAATTTAGGTTGCCTTGGATACAGAATGCATCCGCTTTCCGTGCCAAACTCTAAATGGCTGAGAGAATGAATGAGTGAAGATGAACAAGTGAGAGAAAGGAAACACATAAAAGGAAACACATAAGAAAGAGAGACAATTAGCTAGGCCTGCTTGGCTATGTGTACGACCACCAGCAAATGGCATTAGGATAGAACGGGACAGAAAACCACACTACTCAGCTCTTTAACTTTTACATATCAACTAGGAGAGAGAGGAAGAGAGGGAGGGAGAAGGAGACAAAAAAAGTGCACGAGGGAGACAGTGGGGACAGGAGAAGGAAGAAAAAGGGAGAGATTCAGCAGATACGACCCAGCTATGTCCATACTCCTAAACACTGACTCTAGTGTAACCCCTATAAAACACAGTCCTTCCCTCCTTGACTGTAGTCTAACCCCTATAAAACACAGTCCTTCCCTCCTTGACTGTAGTCTAACCCCTATAAAACACAGTCCTTCCCTCCTTGAACCTTCCCTCCTTGACTGTAGTCTAACCCCTATAAAACACAGTCCTTCCCTCCTTGACTGTAGTCTAACCCCTATAAAACACAGTCCTTCCCTCCTTGACTGTAGTCTAACCCCTATAAAACACAGTCCTTCCCTCCTTGACTGTAGTCTAACCCCACAGTCCTTCCCTCCTTGATAAAACACACAGTCCTTCCCTCCTTGACTGTAGTCTAACCCCTATAAAACACAGTCCTTCCCTCCTTGACTGTAGTCTAACCCCTATAAAACACAGTCCTTCCATCCCTGACTGTCCTTCCATCCTTGACTTAAAACACAGTCCTTCCATCCCTGACTGTAGTCTAACCCCTATAAAACACAGTCCTTCCCTCCTCTGTAGTCTAACCCCTATAAAACACAGTCCTTCCATCCCTGACTGTAGTCTAACCCCTAAAACACAGTCCTTCCATCCCTGAAAACACAGTCCTTCCCTCCTTGACTGTAGTCTAACCCCTATAAAACACAGTCCTTCCATCCTGACTGTAGTCTAACCCCTATAAAACACAGTCCTTCCCTCCTTGACTGTAGTCTAACCACAGTCCTTCCATCCCTGACTGTATAAAACACAGTCCTTCCCTCCTTGACTGTAGTCTAACCCCTATAAAACACAGTCCTTCCCCTCCTTGACTGTAGTCTAACCCCTATAAAACACAGTCCTTCCCTCCTTGACTGTAGTCTAACCCCTATAAAACACAGTCCTTCCCTCCTTGACTGTAGTCTAACCCCTATAAAAAAACACAGTCCTTCCCTCCTTGACTGTAGTCTAACCCCTATAAAACACAGTCCTTCCCAGTCCTCCTCCTGACTGTAGTCTAACCCCTATAAAACACAGTCCTTCCAGTCCTCCTCCTGACTGTAGTGTAACCCCTATAAAACACAGTCCTTCCCTCCTCCTGACTGTAGTCTAACCCCTATAAAACACAGTCCTTCCAGTCTCCCTCCTGACTGTAGTCCCCTAACCCCTATAAAACACAGTCCTTCCCTCCTTGACTGTAGTCCCCTATAAAACCAGTCCTTCCCTCCTTGATAAAAAAACACAGTCCTTCCCTCCTTGACTGTAGTGTAACCCCTATAAAACACAGACTCCTTCCAGTCCTCCTCCTTGACTGTAGTCTAACCCCTATAAAACACAGTCCTTCCCTCCTTGACTGTAGTCTAACCCCTATAAAACACAGTCCTTCCCTCCTGACTGTAGTCTAACCCCTATAAAACACAACCCTCCTTGACTTCCCCCTCCAACCTTGACTGTAGTGTAACCCCTATAAACCACAACTTCCCTCCTTGACTGTAGTCTAACCCCTATAAAACACAACCTTCCCTCCTTGACTGTAGTCTAACCCCTATAAAACACAACCTTTCCCTCCTTGACTGTAGTGTAACCCCTATAAAACACAACCTTTCCCTCCTTGACTGTAATCTAACCCCTAATAAACACAATCCTTCCCTCCTTAACTGTATACTAACCCCTATAAAACACAACCTTTCCCTCCCTGCTCCTCACTCTCTCACAGGAACATCTCCCATAGATGGCTTCCTTATGCTATTGAGATGTTTAGGGATGGGAGGATGTTTATGTAAATTAGATATAAATGCTGTGGCTGATTCTCGGGTAAACGCCTAGTTGTGTTCCTCCATCACGCCACCACCCAGTATATGGGAACGACTTACCAGCTTATGACTTTACATCACACTGAGCATGGTTACATGCACACAATAATACAATTATTGTAGATAGGCAGATATACATATACATTTCCCTAAAAGCTTACTTCAATTTGGACCTTACACTGATTAAGATAAGCAGAGTAAGGTGTTTACATGACTATTGCAATACTCGGCCTACTGCCATAATCCGTTTAATATTGAATTATTAGAGTGCATGTAAAACGTACTCTATGATACGTCTCATTGCTGGTTAATGGCGTTATGACACAAACTCTCCTTCTCGCTTCGCTGCCTACTTCTATACCCCCTTCTCTAGTGGGGGTTTACGGTCGTAAAGGGAAATGCTATGAAATAACTCCCGCCATGAGGGAGACTGGCATGACAGGATGATAACTGATTAAAACACGAAGGTGAAAACTCCTGTTCTGTTTTAGGGCTCAGTGCAAGACAGGTGGTGATGACATAACACCTGAAAGCCAGAGCCAACCCCCAGAGGTCTCATTCTGCTCTAAGTGTGTGTGTTTAGGAAAGTGTGTATTAAGAGCAGGTGCAACCAGAGCTTCCCGGGAAGGTCTGAGCTCAGTGTATGTCAGCACCTATAGCCTGAGCCCAGCTATCAGCCAAGCCATTAGTCTGATGGGTGAATGGGTGAGTGAGCCAGGGGAGCTCTGGGGGTTGGAAGAATACCTGAGGGTAAGTCTGTCTGGTCTACTGATGGCTGACACACATTAAATGACACAGATGGATGGTGAGTAGAGGGAGGACTCTCACCAGGTGCCACTCATCATGACCAACAGATAAATCTCTACCTCTAAACTTTACTCACCAAATCTGCCTCTGTTACATTCCAATTGCCTTCTCTTTCTGAACTCATGTTTTATGTCTTTATTTTCCTCTCTTGTTTCTCTTGTTCTCCTCTCTAGAGGAGTTTGTCCTGCTCAGATCCAGGGGAGGAGTTTGTCCTGCTCAGATCTAGGGGAGGAGTTTGTCCTGCTCAGATCTAGGGAGTTTGAGTTTGTCCTGCTCAGATCTAGGGGTGGAGTTTGTCCTGCTCAGATCTAGGGGTGGAGTTTGTCCTGCTCAGATCTAGGGGAGGAGTTTGTCCTGCTCAGATCTAGGGGAGGAGTTTGTCCTGCTCAGATCTAGGGGAGGAGTTTGTCCTGCTCAGATCTAGGGGAGGAGTTTGTCCTGCTCAGATCTAGGGGAGGAGTTTGTCCTGCTCAGGTCTAGGGGTGGAGTTTGTCATGCTCAGATCTAGGGGTGGAGTTTGTCCTGCTCAGATCTAGGAGTGGAGTTTATCCTGCTCAGATCTAGGGGAGGAGTTTGTCCTGCTCAGATCTAGGGGTGGAGTTTGTCCTGCTCAGATCTAGGGGTGGAGTTTGTCCTGCTCAGATCTAGGACCAAGAGCAACTCCTGACCAGTCTTTGGGATTAGCTACTTGTAAAAACAATATGTTACATATTACTCGTTACATTTAACAAATGTAACGCGTTACTTTACAATATTACTTTGTGTGGAAAGCATCAAGTTATATTACTAGTTATATTACTTTGCGTTACTGTAATGAAAAACCCCCTCAAAATCTAAGTTTGTTTGACTGTCGGAGGGAGCAGGGCGAGCCTTGCATGCTATACCAAAGATATAAAGTAGCCTAACTCAGGTTTGATCACTTGTTTCTACTTTCGTCTGTGGCACTGCTTTCCTGTGCTAGTCTACAAGTGCTGCGCTATATATGGGATGCTTAATTAGCCATATTTGGCATTTATTAGGATCTCCATTAGCCGAAGCAAAAGCATCAGCTACGCTTCCTGGGGTCACTTGAAACAATACATGACATAATACTGTAAGGTTCTGTATTTATTTTCTTAGTCAACCTTGTGTTCTGTTTCGTTGTGTTCTTGAACATAGCCCTGTCTTTCATTTTTGTTCATTGATTTCTCCCAGAAGCAATTCTCCATCCCAGTATTGATAATCGTGAAGGGGGTTACTAAGTATGTAGAGGGCTTGATAGATTTGGGAGCAGCAGGTAATTTTATTGATCACCAGCTGGTACAAGAGCTTGACATTGATCTAACACCTGTCACCACTCCCTTAAGGATTAACACCCTGGATGGGCAGCCATTGGGATAGGTTTTGGTGTGGAAGACTCCAGATTGGTTTTGGTGTGGAAGACTCCATTCAATTTATGGAACTCTCCAAACAGCCACTCATCCTCGGACACCCCTCACTTTGTAGTCTTCTACCTGCTTCACCAGTTGTCTCAGCCTTCCCTGCAGAGCCACCATCATTGAGGACTCTGCCTCTGCAGTGCCACCCATCATACCATCTGAATACGCCCAGTACAGCAATGGCTTTAGCAAAATCAAGGCCTCCACTCTGCCACCACATCGCCCAGGGGACTGTGCTTACCCCCTATCTATCCCGGAAAATGAGGCAATGAAGAACTACATTGATTAAACACTCAAACGGTTTCATTCGTCCTTCTTCTTGCCTGGCTGTGTAAGGCTTCTTCATTGGAAAAAAGGACGGTAGTCACCATCCATCTATTAATTAACATTCCCTGAATGACGTCACGGCCAAGAACCGTATTCCTCTGATCCCAGCGACCCTTGAACAAGTGGGCCACTCCAACATCTTTTTCAAAACTCTAAGTGCATATAACCTTGTCAGTATTCATGAAGGCGACAAATGGAAGACGGCCTTTATCACCGCACGAGGGCACTACGAATACCTGGTCATGCCCTACGGCCTTAGTAACGCCCCCGCCGTCTTCCAATCCTTAATGAACAAGGTTTTCCGGGATATCCAACTGCTTTCTCATCGTCTACATTGATTACATCCTGATTGACTTCCACTCCCTGATGGAACATATACAGCATGTGGAAAAGGTTCTTCAACGACTCCTTGACCATAACCTTTATGTGAAGACTGAAAAGAACACCTCTATGTAACCTCGGTAAACTTCCTCGGTTTCGTACTGACTCCTGGAGGGTTCAGCATGGATGAGAACCAAGTCACCACCGTCAGTAACTGGCCCAAAACCACCACCATTAAGGAACTCTGTTCCATTGGGTTCTCCAACTACTATCGCCGGTTCATTCAGAACTTCAGTTCTACTGCCGCTCCCCTCACTGTCCTTACCAGCCAAAAGACCCGGACCCTTCAATGGACTGATACAGCCCTGACTGCTTTCAACAACTTGAAACGCCTCTTCACCTCAGCTCCTGTCCTTCGCCAACATGATCCGACCCTTCCTTTCACACTGGAGGTGGATGCCTCCGGTGTAGGAGCCATACTCTCTCAGTGAGTGAGAACACCTCCAAAATCACATCCCTGTGCCTTCTCCTCCGGGAAGTTATCCTCCGCTGAGAGGAATTATAATGTGGGGAACAGAAGTCCTTGCCATCAAGCTGGCCCTTGAGGAGTGACGCCACTGGTTGGAGTGCGCACAACATTCCTTTCTAGTCCTAACAGATCATCGTAATCTGGAATATATCGGAGGTTAAGCTCCAGACAAACCCGCTGGGCTCTTCACACGCTTCCATTTTCATGTTACTTACATCCCTGGAAAGAAAAGCGTAAAATCTGATGCTCTCTCCCACCAGTTTGACCTTCCGACCAGTAACTCCTACCCTACACCCATTCTCCCTTCCTCTTGCATTATGGGACCGGTACAGTGAGAGGTTCACCCTGCCATACTTGAAGCCCAATTCATCACAAGGCACTTACCTCAATTCCATAGAACATTTGTGGGCAGAACTGAAAAAGCATGTGCGAGCAAGGAGGCCTACAAACCTGACTCAGTTACACCAGCTCTGTCAGGGGAAATGGGCTGAAATTCACCCAACTTATTGTGGGAAGCTTGTGGAAGGCTACCTGAAACGTTTGACCCAAGTTAAACAATTTAAAGGCAATGCTACCAAATACTAATTTAGTGTATGTACACTTCTGACCCACTGGGAATGTGATGAAAGAAATAAAAGCTGAAATAAATAATTCTCTCTACTATTATTCTGACATTTCACATTATTAAAATAATGTGGTGATCCTAACTGATCTAAAACAGGGAATTTTTACTAGGATTAAATGTCATGAATTGTGAAAAACTGAGTGTAAATGTATTTGGCTAAGGTGTATGTAAACTTCAACTGTACCTACCATCAAAGGAATTATCTAAGTGTATTTCATGGACAGAATATTAATGTTTTCTGGTGTTAATAAGTTGTACATTTTATGAACATTGTTTCTCAGGCTACATGTTGTTATGGAATATTTTTCATTATTTTCTGGGTTGCTTGTTTTAAGTGCTGATCTGAGATTGAATCAAATGGAAATGTCACTGACATGTCTATGGTACTGAGTGGGCTGCCCACAGTGGGCTTCGTCCTAAGGCAGACAGTTTCAGTGCAAAAAGTGGAATTATATTATATGTGCATATGATTATTGTAGACAATACCCTTGGAGATAATAGTTAAACGAACATAGGTTAGGTTAATTACATTTACTGCACTTCTATTTCTCTGGGATATAATACAATTTCCATGTCCTCTGTTGCTTATTATGAAATGGAGTACTGGAGCACTACCAAACCCTGACCGTCAGTCTCTTAAACCTTTACAGGATTGGTGTCCCTAAATCGGGACAGTTGTTGCTCAATATGCGAAAATGTGACTAGAATGACGTTATAAACAACAGTCAACTTTCCGGGACATAGACATGTCTTATATGGGCAGAAAGCTTAACTTATTGTTAATCTAACTGCAGTGTCTAATTTACAGTAGCTATTACAGTGAGAGAAAAAAAACATTCTATTGTTTGAGGATAGTGCACAACAGCAAAACACTTAGCACGGCAACTGGTTTGATACGTTCACCTCTGAAGGTAAATAATGTACTTACATTCAAGAATCTTTCTCTGATATGTCATTCTGAGGGTCCCAGAAATAAAATGTAGTGCAGTTTTGTTTGATAAAATCCATTTTTATATTCAAATGTAGGAACTGGGTTTTACAGTTTGACCCCACTGCTGTCTCTGGCTCCACACCCATCCTGCCCGGCCATCTAGATGTGTGAAGGTCAGTGTCTTTTCTGTAGGGAAGCTAATGATCCATCATGTATGACAATCCTAGGAGTGTGTATTTTTTTATTACCATAGCATTTTTGTATGTTCTCTCTAGTTATGTACTTGAAATTGTATCAATTGTCCAATTCGGCACATTTGGGCAAACTCGTGAAGGTCACCTGGCAGACTTGATACAAAATATTGTGTAGTGATGTAATTCTTAAATGGATCAGTCTGAAACTTTGCACACACTGCTGCCATCTTGTGGAAAACATCTAAATTACACTTAGAATCCTACATCACTGCCTCACCTTTCTCTTGCATTTCAGAAATGATGGAAAGAAAAATAGAAAATGTTTTTTTTGTAGTAATATCTTTCACCAGATCTAATGTGTTATTCCCCTACATTAATTTCACATTTCCACACACTTTAAAGTGTCCGTGCTTTAGGTCCTGAGCTATAGGCAGTTAGATTTGGGTTTGTCATTTTAGTTGGAAATTGAAAAAAAGTGTTTATGTTGATGGAGATAATCCTGGAACCCCTGTGGTTAGAGTGAATCAATCTCTTTTAAAGAGTGTTGGTTGCTTCCATAGCAACTCAAAAGGAGACATTCCTGTCTTTGAAAAGTTTCTTTAGGAACTCATTTAGGGCAGCGAGGCGGCTGAAATGTCCCGAATCCCTCCTATCCTAGGGCGCCAGAGAGGACTGTTATCTTCCCTGCACAAATAAGGGTATTCAAGAGAATGTTGTAGTCCGTCCGTTCCTCAGATTGCCGAAAGCGAATGTCGGTAATCCAAAGTGAGTGACAATGGTGGCAAAATTAGAGTAGTTGGCTAGAACTGTGGGCAGGAGGGAGTTGATGTCTTGGACACTGGTGCCTGGGTGACAGTGGACCTTGGTTGTCCCATAGCCCGCAGGCAGGCCAAAATCTCTCACCATCGAGCTGCTGCCCACGGCAATGCTGATTGTGTTAGAATCCAATGGGGAAGGAAGAGGGGGAACAGAATGGGCCTGCCTCAGGCAGGGGGGAGGAGGTGTGATTTGACTCATGCCAGCCTGACTCACCGCACATGTAGCAACGGATGGTGTCGGAATCCTCAGGGAGATGGAGGAGGGCCCAAGACCTTGTTTCTTTTGGTTAGCAACTGGCTGAGCTGTGGAGGGTGCCCCTGGATGGCTGCTGGCTGTTGGTGTACTCCCAGGATAAGAGCAGACTCACAGGGCCGGTATGTCCGCCTCCAGCGGGGCAAAGCAAAGTAGCTGGATCTGGTCTTCTAGGATATATGGAGGCCGACCAGACTGCCTCCCACTTGACCTCCTTCACCTTGCCAGTGTCCAATCACCCACTGGCCGCGGAGTTGGCCTTACAATCTGTCCAGTGGCTTGAAGCAGGTCAGTAGCGCCCGACTCATCGACCCCTTGGCTGTGTAGGAGGTATTCAGAACGGACATTCCGTGTGCCTGGGCTGCATCAAAGTACTCAGAAAGCACATCTTGTTTTTCCCACAGCTGAGCTTGCAGCTGGAGAATCTCTTCCCTAACCTGCTTGATGATGATACATTTGGAACAGACAAAGAATTTATGTTAATTTGTCAGTTCCACCTTACAGTTGAAGTCGGACGTTTACATACACGTTTAAAGCCAAATACATTTACACTCAGTTTTTCACAATTCATGACATTTAATCCTAGTAAAAATTCCCTGTACCAGGTCATTTAGGATCACCACTTTATTTTAAGAATGTGAAATGTCAGAATAATAGTAGAGTGATTTATTTCAGCTTTTATTTCTTTCATCACATTCCCAGTTGGTCAGAAGTTTACATACACTCAATTAGTAGTTGGTAGTATTTCCTTTAAATTGTTTAACTTGGGTCAAATGTTTCGGGTAGCCTTCCACAAGCTTCCCACAATACGTTGGGTGTATTTTGGCCCATTCCTCCTGACAGAGCTGGAGTAACTGGGTCAGGTTTGTACGCCTCCTTGCTCGCACAAGCTTTTTCAGTTCTGTCCACAAATTTTCTATGGGATTGAGGTCAGGGCTTTGTGATGGCCACTCCAATACCTTCACCTTGTTGTCCTTAAGCCATGTTGCCACAACTTTGGAAGTATGCTTGGGATCATTGTCCATTTGGAAGAACCATTTGTGACCAAGCTTTAACTTCCCGACTGATGTCTTGAGATGTTGCTTCAATATATCCACATAATTTTCCATCCTCATGATGCAATCTATTTTGTGAAGTGCACCAGTCCCTCCTGCAGCAAAGCACACCCTCAACATGATGCTGCCACCCTCGTGCTTCACGGTTGGGATGGTGTTCTTTGGCTTGCAAGCCTCCCTCTTTTTCCTCCAAACATAACAATGGTCATTATGGCCAAACAGTTCTATTTTTGTTTCATCAGACCAGAGGACATTTCTCCAAAAAGTACACTCTTTGTCCCTATGTGCAGTTGCAAACTGTAGTATGGCATTTTTATGGTGGTATTGGAGCAGTGGCTTCTTCCTTGCTGAGTGGCATTTCAAGTTATGTCGATATAGGACTAGTTTTACTGTGGATATAGATACTTTTGTACCTGTTTCCTCGAGCATCTTCACAAGGTCCTTTGCTGTTGTTCTGGGATTGATTTGCACTTTTCGCACCAAAGTACGTTCATCTCTAGGAGACAGAAGGTGTCTCCTTTCTGAGCTGTATGATGGCTGTGTGGTGCCATGGTGGTTATACTTGTGTACTATTGTTTGTACAGATGAACGTGGTACCTTAAGGCATTTGGAAATTGTTCCCAAGGATGAACCAGACTTGTGGAGGTCTACAATTTTCTTCTGAGGTCTTGGCTGATTTCTTTTGATTTTCCCATGATGTCAAGCATCTGTGCTATCTAACCTCCAAACGAGCTTCAATGCCATACAACACTCCTTCCGTGGCCTCCAACTGCTCTTAAACGCTAGTAAAACCAAATGCATGCTTTTCAACCTGCCTGCACCCGCATGCCCGACTAGCATCACCACCCTGGATGGTTCCGACCTTGAATATGTGGATATCCATAAGTACCTAGGTGTCTGGCTAGACTGCAAACTCTCCTTCCAGACTCATATCAAACATCTCCAATCGAAAATCAAATCAAGAGTCGGCTTTCTATTCCGCAACAAAGCCTCCTTCACTCACGCTGCCAAGCTTACCCTAGTAAAACTGACTATCCTACCGATCCTCGACTTCGGCGATGTCATCTACAAAATTGCTTCCAACACTCTACTCAGCAAACTGGATGCAGTTTATCACAGTGCCATCTGTTTTGTCACTAAAGCACCTTATACCACCCACCACTGCGACTTGTATGCTCTAGTCGGCTGGTCCTCGCTACATATTCGTCGCCAGACCCACTGGCTCCAGGTCATCTACAAGGCCATGCTAGGTAAAGCTCCGCCTTATCTCAGTTCACTGGTCACGATGGCAACACCCATCCGTAGCACGCGCTCCAGCAGGTGTATCTCACTGATCATCCCTAAAGCCAACACCTCATTCGGCCACAGGCTGCTGCCTGTGACTGGAACGAATTGCAAAAATCGCTGAAGTTGGAAACTTTTATCTCCCTCACCAACTTCAAACATCAGCTATCTGAGCATCTAACCGATCGCTGCAGCTGTACATAGTCTATTGGTAAATAGCCCACCCATTTTCACCTACCTCATCCCCACAGTTTTTATTTATTTACTTTTCTGCTCTTTTGCACACCAATATCTCTACCTGTACATGATCATCTGATCATTTATCACTCCAGTGTTAATCTGCAAAATTGTAATTATTCGCCTACCTCCTCATGCCTTTTGCACACATTGTATATAGACTCCCCTTTTTTTCTACTGTGTTATTGACTTGTTAATTGTTCACTCCATGTGTAACTCTGTGTTGTCTGTTCACACTGCTATGCTTTATCTTGGCCAGGTCGCAGTTGCAAATGAGAACTTGTTCTCAACTAGCCTACCTGGTTAAATAAAGGTGAAATAAAAAATAAAAAGCAAAGAGGCACTGAGTTTGAAGCTAGACCTTGAAATACATCCACAGCTTCACCTCCAATTTACTCAAATGATGTCAATTAGCCTATCAGAAGCTTCTAAAGCCATAACGTCATTTTCTGGGATTTTCCAAGTCAACTTAGTGTATGTAAACTTCTGACCAACTGGAATTGTGATACAGTGAATTACAAGTGAAATAATCTGTCTGTAAACAATTGTTAGAAAAATTACTTGTGTCATGCACAAAGTAGATGTCATAACCGACTTGCCAAAACTATAGTTTGTTAACAAGACATTTGTGGAGTGGTTGAAAAATGAGTTTTAATGACTCCAACCTAAGTGTATGTAAACTTCAGACTTTAACTGTATGTTCCTCCTCCTGTGTAGATATCATCTTGCACCTAGCGCATTTGAGCCCAGACGTAGACACAAATACCACTGGTGTTTTGACTCTAGCACTGCTAGCGTTATCTTGATCTGTTAGCATGATGGCTAACCATGAACTGTTTTTATTTTGTAGGAATCCGGTACACAACTTGTGGTCCCAGGCTAAAAACCTAACCCCATTGTGGAATCCTTAGCTATCAGAACTTTCTTCTTCTTATTATTATTTATGATTTTGTATTTTACACAGTTTTCTCCCCAATTTTGAGCTTGTCCCATCGCTGCAACTCCCAAAAGGGCTCGGAAGGTGAAGGTTGAGTGTCATCTGAAACATAAAACCTATTTAATGAAAACTAATTCATAAAATGTGTGTAGACAGTACATTGATCTGTTGCGTGATCGTTTTTTTCAAAATATTTTTCTTGAGCCTCCAGTTCTGATTGCAGACCACATGTACCCAGACCCTTAGAGCTGTATAGCGGGCACACTTGCCACTAGAAGGGAAAGTCCTATATGGGCAGAAGCGATAGATGCAAAGATCAGAGGTGTGCCCTTTATGCATTCCTATGGACAGCAGCTGTCATGACATTTTTCCAAACAGCCTTTCTCCGCTTGCTTGAGAACTAAATGAAGAAACAAGTCAAGATCGGCTCGTGGAAACACACACCTGGTAGAGATATGATTCTGAAACTAATACACTCGTTGTTTGACAAAGTAACTGTAACAATATTTCCCAATTTGAAAAAGTAATGTGTTACTTTATTACATTACTCATAAAATTAATCTGATTACGTAACATGTTACGTAATCAGATTACTTTTAGAACACAGCTTCTGGCCCAGTATGCCACTGTTTGTTTCTTTTATCACAAAATTGATTATGATGGCAGTGCAGTGATTATGGTTCGTGAGGGCCATGATGATGATGGTTAGTGAGGGCCATGATGATGATGGTTAGTGAGGGCCATGATGATGATGATGATGGTTAGTGAGGGCCTTGATGATTATGGTTCGTGAGGGCCATGATGATGATGGTTAGTGAGGGCCATGATGATGATGGTTAGTGAGGGCCATGATGATGATGGTTAGTGAGGGCCATGATGATGATAGTTAGTGAGGGCCATGATGGTGATGGTTAGTGAGGGCCATGATGGTGATGGTTAGTGAAGGCCATGATGATGATGGTTAGTGAGGGCCATGATGATGATGGTTAGTGAGGGCCATGATGATGATGGTTAGTGAGGGCCATGATGATGATGGTTAGTGAGGGCCATGATGATGATGGTTAGTGAGGGCCATGATGATGATGGTTAGTGAGGGCCATGATGATGATGGTTAGTGAGGGCCATGATGATGATGGTTAGTGAGGGCCATGATGATGATGGTTAGTGAGGGCCATGATGACGATGGTTAGTGAGGGCCATGATGGTGATGGTTAGTGAGGGCCATGATGATGATGGTTAGTGAGGACCATGATGATGATGGTTAGTGATTGCCATGATGATGATGGTTATGATGGTTAGTGAGGGCCATGATGATGAGGGCAATAATGATGTTGGGGAGGACGAAAGGATGAAGATGATGTTAATCATGATGATAATGAGAACAATGATGATGTTTATCACATGTCCCTTCCCCTTACAGTAACTAAAACCTCTCACCAGAGGTGACCCATTAAAACAACAGTCAACTCTGACTGTAGAAGGCCAGATGGTGCCATTCATGATGACAATGAGGAATAATTACCATAAGTGGGAAAGTGTGAGTGTGTGTAAGTGATAGAATGTGAGGAGAGAAAGAAAGGTGGAGAGAGAATGTTAGGAGTGAGAGAAAAGCAGAGTGAAAGTTGGAGAAAAGGAAGATATGATAGAGCGAGTGATGAGAAAATAATGGAATGATAGTGGTGAGAAAGAGAGTGATGGAGAGACAGGGTAATAATGAATGGTGACACACAGAGGAGCAGTAGGCTGTGATTGCTGCTTCATTTCCTGGCTTTTTTTATATATATATATATTGTTTAACCAGGCAAGTCAGTTAAGAACACATTCTTATTTTCAATGACGGCCTGGGAACAGTGGGTTAACTGCCTGTTCAGGGGCAGAACGACAGATCGTGAGGGCCATCATCATGCCCTCACTAACAATCATCATCATGGCTCTCACGATCTGTCAGCTCAGGGGTTTGAACTCGCAACCTTCTGGTTACTAGTCCAACTCTCTAACCACTAGGCTACGCTGCCGCCCCGCTTACCAAAGGGCAGAAAAACCTGCTGCTTTCTTTCAATCCCTCTCTTCCTCCCCTCTTTTTTTCAACCTTTACTGTTCATCTGCCCTTCTCTTTATCATTCTTCATCTCTCATTCAATTTATCTCCCTTAGTCCCCTTCTGTGTTCCCCCTCTTTTCTGACTTTATTTTTCCTCGCACAAGCCCTCCCTCTCTCTTTCCCTCTCTTTCTCAAACTCCCCCTCTCTACCTGACCCCCTCTCCTAGGTCTTTCCCTCTCTTTCTCAAACTCCCCTCTCTACCTGACCCCCTCTCCCAGGTCTTTCCCTCTCTTTCTCAAACTACCCCTCTCTACCTGACCCCCTCTCCCAGGTCGTTCCCTCTCTTTCTCAAACTACCCCTCTCTACCTGACCCCCTCTCCCAGGTCTTTCCGCTCTCTTTCCCTCTCTTTCTCAAACTACCCCTCTCTACCTGACCCCCTCTCCTAGGTCTTTCCCTCTCTTTCTCAAACTCCCCTCTCTCCCTGACCCCCTCTCCCAGGTCTTTCCGCTCTCTTTCCCTCTCTTTCTCAAACTCCCCTCTCTCCCTGACCCCCTCTCCTAGGTCTTTCCCTCTCTTTCTCAAACTACCCCTCTCTCCCCCCTCTCCCAGACCCCATCTCTTTCTCAAACTCCCCTCTCTCCCTGACCCCCTCTCCCAGGTCTTTTTGCTCTCTTTCTCAAATTCCCCTCTCTCCCTGACCCCCTCTCCTAGGTCTTTTTGCTCTCTTTCTCAAATTCCCCCTCTCTCCCCGACCCCCTCTCCCAGGTCTTTCCTTCTCTTTCTCAAACTACCCCTCTCTCCCTGACCCCCTCTCCTAGGTCTTTCCGCTCTCTTTCCATCTCTTTCTCAAATTCCCCTCTCTCCCTGACCCCCCCTCTCCCAGGTCTTTTTGCTCTCTTTCTCAAATTCCCCCTCTCTCCCTGACCCCCTCTCCCAGGTCTTTTTGCTCTCTTTCTCAAATTCCCCCCTCTCCCTGACCCCCTCTCCTAGGTCTTTCCGCTCTCTTTCCTCTCTTTCTCAAACTCCCCCTCTCTCCCTGACCCCCTCTCCTAGGTCTTTCCCTCTCTTTCTCAAACTCCCCCTTTCCCTGACCCCCTCTCCTAGGTCTTTCCCTCTCTTTCTCAAACTCCCCTCTCTCTACCTGACCCCCTCTCCTAGGTCTTTCCCTCCCTCTCTTTCTCAAACTCCCCCTCTCTCCCTGACCCCCTCTCCTAGGTCTTTCCCTCTCTTTCTCAAACTCCCCCTCTCTCCCTGACCCCCTGACTCCCCTCTGTCCCTGACCCCCTCTCCTAGGTCTTTCAGCTCTCTTTCTCAAACTCCCCTCTCTCACTGACCCCCTCTCCTAGGTCTTTTTGCTCTCTTTCTCAAATTCCCCTCTCTCCCTGACCCCCTCTCCCAGGTCTTTCCGCTCTCTTTCCCTCTCTTTCTCAAACTCCCCCTCTCTCCCTGACCCCCTCTCCTAGGTCTTTCCCTCTCTTTCTCAAACTCCCCTCTCTCCCTGACCCCCTCTCCTAGGTCTTTCCCTCTCTTTCTCAAACTCCCCCTCTCTCCCTGACCCCCTCACCTAGGTCTTTCCCTCTCTTTCCCTCTCTTTCTCAAACTCCCCTCTCTCCCTGACCCCCTCTCCTAGGTCTTTCCCTCTCTTTCTCAAACTCCCCTCTCTCCCCTGACCCCCTCTCCTAGGTCTTTCCCTCTCTTTCCCTCTCTTTCCCAAACTCCCCTCTGTCCCTGACCCCCTCTCCTAGGTCTTTCCCTCTCTTTCTCAAACTACCCCTCTCTCCCTGACCCCCTCTCCCAGGTCTTTCCCTCTCTTTCCCTCTCTTTCCCAAACTCCCCCTCTCCCCTGACCCCCTCTCCTAGGTCTTTCCCTCTCTTTCTCAAACTACCCCTCTCTCCCTGACCCCCTCTCTTCTTTCCCTCTCTTTCTCAAACTCCCCTCTCTCCCTGACCCCTCCTAGGTCTTTCCCTCTCTTTCTCAAACTCCCCTCTCTCCCTGACCCCCTCTCCTAGGTCTTTCCCTCTCTTTCCCTCTCTTTCCCAAACTCCCCCTCTGTCCCTGACCCCCTCTCCTAGGTCTTTCCCTCTCTTTCTCAAACTCCCCCTCTCTCCTGACCCCCTCTCTCAGGTCTTTCCGCTCTCTTTCCATCTCTTTCTCAAACTCCCCCTCTCTCCCTGACCCCCTCTCCTAGGTCTTTCCGCTCTCTTTCCATCTCTTTCTCAAACTCCCCTCTCTCCTGACCCCCTCTCCCAGGTCTTTTTGCTCTCTTTCTCAAATTCCCCCTCTCTCCCTGACCCCCTCTCCCAGGTCTTTCAGCTCTCTTTCTCAAACTCCCCCTCTCTCACTGACCCCCTCTCCTAGGTCTTTTTGCTCTCTTTCTCAAATTCCCCCTCTCTCCCTGACCCCCTCTCCCAGGTCTTTCCGCTCTCTTTCCCTCTCTTTCTCAAACTCCCCCTCTCTCCCTGACCCCCTCTCCTAGGTCTTTCCCTCTCTTTCTCAAACTCCCCCTCTCTCCCTGACCCCCTCTCCTAGGTCTTTCCCTCTCTTTCTCAAACTCCCCCTCTCTCCCTGACCCCCTCTCCTAGGTCTTTCCCTCTCTTTCTCAAACTCCCCCTCTCTCCCTGACCCCCTCTCCCAGGTCTTTCTGCTCTCTTTCCCTCTCTTTCTCAAACTCCCCTCTCTCCCTGACCCCCTCTCCTAGGTCTTTCCCTCTCTTTCTCAAACTCCCCTCTCTCCCTGACCCCCTCTCCCAAAACTCCCCTCTCTCCCTGACCCCCTCTCCCAGGTCTTTCCGCTCTCTTTCCATCTCTTTCTCAAATTCCCCCTCTCTCCCTGACCCCCTCTCCCAGGTCTTTTTGCTCTCTTTCTCAAATTCCCCCTCTCTCCTGACCCCCTCTCCCAGGTCTTTCAGCTCTCTTTCTCAAACTCCCCCTCTCTCCCTGACCCCCTCTCCTAGGTCTTTTTGCTCTCTTTCTCAAATTCCCCCTCTCTCCCTGACCCCCCTCTCCCAGGTCTTTCCCCTCTCTTTCTCAAACTCCCCCTCTCTCCCTGACCCCCTCTCCTAGGTCTTTCCCTCTCTTTCTCAAACTACCCCCCTCTCCCAGGTCTTTCCGCTTCTTCAAACTCCCCCTCTCTCCCTGACCCCCTCTCCCAGGTCTTTCCCTCTCTTTCCCTCTCTTTCTCAAACTCCCCCTCTCTCCCTGACCCCCTCTCCTAGGTCTTTCCATCTCTTTCTCAAACTCCCCCTCTCTCCCTGACCCCTCTCCTAGGTCTTTCCCTCTCTTTCTCAAACTCCCCTCTCTCCCTGACCCCCTCTCCTAGGTCTTTCCCTCTCTTTCCCTCTCTTTCTCAAACTCCACCTCTCTCCCTGACCCCCTCTCCCAGGTCTTTCCCCTCTCTTTCTCAAACTCCCCTCTCTCCCTGACCCCCTCTCCCAGGTCTTTCCGCTCTCTTTCCCTCTCTTTCTCAAACTCCCCCTCTCCCTGACCCCCTCTCCCAGGTCTTTCCGCTCTCTTTCTCAAACTCCCCCTCTCCCTGACCCCCTCTCCTAGGTCTTTCCCTCTCTTTCTCAAACTCCCCCTCTCCCAGGTCTTTCCGCTCTCAAACTCCCCCTCTCTCCCTGACCCCCTCTCCCAGGTCTTTCCCTCTCTTTCTCAAACTCCCCCTCTCTCCCTGACCCCTCTCCCCTCTAGGTCTTTTTCCCTCTCTTCCCTCTTTTCTCAAACTCCCCCTCTCCCTGACCCCCTCTCCCAGGTCTTTCCCTTTCCCTCTTTCTCAAACTCCCTCTCCCTGACCCCCTCTCCTAGGTCTTTCCCTCTCTTTCTCAAACTCCCCTCTCTCCTGACCCCCTCTCCTAGGTCTCCCTCTTTCCTCAAACTCCCCTCTTCCCTGACCCTCTCTTCTTTCCCTCTCTTTCTCAAACTCCACCTCTCTCCCTGACCCCCCCTCTCCCAGAAACCCCCTCTCTCCCTGACCCCCTCTCCCAGGTCTTTCCCCTCTCTTTCTCAAACTCCCCCTCTCTCCCTGACCCCCTCTCCCAGGTCTTTTTGCTCTCTTTCTCAAACTCCCCCTCTCTCCCTGACCCCCTCTCCCAGGTCTTTCAGCTCTCTTTCTCAAACTCCCCCTCTCTCCCTGACCCCCTCTCCTAGGTCTTTTTGCTCTCTTTCTCACCCCCTCTCCCCTGACCCCCTCTCCCAGGTCTTTCCGCTCTCTTTCCCTCTCTTTCTCAAACTCCCCCTCTCTCCCTGACCCCCTCTCCTAGGTCTTTCCCTCTCTTTCTCAAACTCCCCCTCTCTCCCTGACCCCCTCTCCTAGGTCTTTCCCTCTCTTTCTCAAACTCCCCCTCTCTCCCTGACCCCCTCTCCTAGGTCTTTCCCTCTCTTTCCCTCTCTTTCTCAAACTCCCCTCTCTCCCTGACCCCCTCTCCCAGGTCTTTCCCTCTCTTTCTCAAACTCCCCCTCTCCCTGACCCCCTCTCCTAGGTCTTTCCCTCTCTTTCCCTCTCTTTCTCAAACTCCCCTCTCTCCCTGACCCCCTCTCCCAGGTCTTTCCGTCTTTTCCCTCTCTTTCTCAAACTCCCCTCTCTCCCTCCTAGACCCCCTCTCTCCTACCCCTCTCCCAGGTCTTTCCGCTCTCTTCCCTCTCTTTCTCAAACTCCCCTCTCTCCCTGACCCCCTCTCCTAGGTCTTTCCCTCTCTTTCTCAAACTCCCCTCTCTCCCTGACCCCCTCTCCTAGGTCTTTCCCTCTCTTTCTCAAACTCCCCTCTCTCCCTGACCCTCTCCTAGGTCTTTCCCTCTCTTTCTCAAACTCCACCTCTCTCCTGACCCCCTCTCCCAGGTCTTTCCCCTCTCTTTCTCAAACTCCCCTCTCTCCCTGACCCCCTCTCCCAGGTCTTTCCCTCTCTTTCCCTCTCTTTCTCAAACTCCCCCTCTCTCCCTGACCCCCTCTCCCCTGAGGTCTTTCCCTCTCTTTCCCTCTCTTTCTCAAACTCCCCCTCTCTCCCTGACCCCCTCTCCCAGGTCTTTCCCTTCTTTCCCTCTCTTTCTCAAACTCCCCTCTCTCCCTGACCCCCCCTCTCCCAGGTCTTTCCCTCTCTTTCTCAAATTCCCCCTCTCCCTGACCCCCTCTCCCAGGTCTTTCCGCTCTCTTTCCCTCTCTTTCTCAAACTCCCCTCTCTCCCTGACCCCCTCTCCCAGGTCTTTCCCCTCTCTTTCTCAAACTCCCCCTCTCTCCCTGACCCCCCTCTCCCAGGTCTTTCCCTCTCTTTCTCAAACTCCCCCTCTCTCCCTGACCCCCTCTCCCAGGTCTTTCCCTCTCTTTCCCTCTCTTTCTCAAACTCCCCTCTCTCCCTGACCCCCTCTCCTACTTTCCCTCTCTTTCTCAAACTCCCCCTCTCTCCCTGACCCCCTCTCCTAGGTCTTTCCCTCTCTTTCCAAACTCTCTTTCCCTCAAACTCCCCTCTCTCCCTGACCCCCTCTCCCAGGTCTTTCCCTCTCTTTCTCAAACTCCCCCTCTCTCCCTGACCCCCTCTCCCAGGTCTTTCCGCTCTCTTTCCCTCTCTTTCTCAAACTCCCCTCTCTCCCTGACCCCCTCTCCTAGGTCTTTCCCTCTCTTTCTCAAACTCCCCTCTCTCCCTGACCCCCTCTCCTAGGTCTTTCCCTCTCTTTCCCTCTCTTTCTCAAACTCCCCCTCTCTCCCTGACCCCCTCTCCCAGGTCTTTCCGCTCTCTTTCCCTCTCTTTCTCAAACTCCCCTCTCTCCCTGACCCCCTCTCCTAGGTCTTTCCCTCTCTTTCCCTCTCTTTCTCAAACTCCCCTCTCTCCCTGACCCCCTCTCCCCTGGTCTTTCCCTCTCTCCCCCTCTCTTTTCTCAAACTCCCCTCTCTCCCTGACCCCCCCTCTCCTAGGTCTTTCCCCTCTCTTTCTCAAACTCCCCCTCTCCCCTGACCCCCTCCCCAGGTCTTTCCGCTCTCTTTCCCTCTCTTTCTCAAACTCCCCCTCTCTCCCTGACCCCCTCTCCCAGGTCTTTCCCTCTCTTTCTCTCTTTCCCCTCAAACTCCCCCTCTCCCTGACCCCCTCTCCCAGGTCTTTCCGCTCTCTTTCTTTCAAACTCCCCCTCTCTCCTGACCCCCTCTCCCAGGTCTTTTTGCTCTCTTTCTCAAACTCCCCCCCCCTCTCCCCTCTTTCTCTCCCTGACCCCCTCTCCCAGGTCTTTCCCTCTCTTTCCCTCTCTTTCTCAAACTCCCCTCTCTCCCTGACCCCCTCTCCCAGGTCTTTCCCTCTCTTTCTCAAACTCCCCCTCTCTCCCTGACCCCCCTCTCCCAGGTCTTTCCCTCTCTTTCCCTCTCTTTCTCAAACTCCCCTCTCTCCCTGACCCCCTCTCCCAGGTCTTTCCCTCCCTCTCTTTCTCAAACTCCCCCTCTCTCCCTGACCCCCTCTCCCAGGTCTTTCCCTCTCTTTCCCTCTCTTTCTCAAACCCCCTCTCTCCCTGACCCCCCTCTCCCCTGACCCCCTCTCCTAGGTCTTTCAGCTCTCTTTCTCAAACTCCCCCTCTCTCCTGACCCCCTCTTTCCCTCTTTTTGCTCTCTTTCTCAAATTCCCCCTCTCTCCCTGACCCCCTCTCCCAGGTCTTTCCGCTCTCTTTCCCTTTTTCTCAAACTCCCCTCTCTCCCCCCCTGACCCCCCTCTCCCCCTGAGGTCTTTCCCTCTCTTTCTCAAACTCCCCTCTCTCCCTGACCCCCTCTCCCAGGTCTTTCCCTCTCTTTCTCAAACTCCCCCTCTCTCCCTGACCCCCTCTCCTAGGTCTTTCCCTCTCTTTCCCTCTCTTTCTCAAACTCCACCTCTCTCCTGACCCCCTCTCCCAGGTCTTTCCCTCTCTTTCTCAAACTCCCCCTCTCTCCCTGACCCCCTCTCCTAGGTCTTTCCCTCTCTTTCCCAAAACTCCCCTCTCTCCCCCCTGACTCCCCTCTCCTGAGGTCTTTCCCTCTCTCTTTCTCAAACTCCCCTCTCTCCTGACCCCCTCTCCCAGGTCTTTTTGCTCTCTTTCTCAAACTCCCCCTCTCCCTGACCCCCTCTCCCAGGTCTTTCCGCTCTCTTTCCCTCTCTTTCTCAAACTCCCCCTCTCTCCCTGACCCCCTCTCCTAGGTCTTTCCCTCTCTTTCTCAAACTCCCCCTCTCTCCCTGACCCCCTCTCCTCTTTCCCTCTCTTTCTCAAACTCCCCTCTCTCCCTGACCCCCTCTCCTAGGTCTTTCCCTCTCTTTCTCCAAACTTTCCCCTCTCTCCCTGACCCCCTCTCCTAGGTCTTTCCCTCTCTTTCTCAAACTCCCCCTCTCTCCTGACCCCCTCTCCTAGGTCTTTTTGCTCTCTTTCTCAAACTCCCCTCTCTCCCTGACCCCCTCTCCCAGGTCTTTCCCTCTCTTTCCCTCTCTTTCTCAAACTCCCCCTCTCCCTGACCCCCTCTCCCAGGTCTTTCCCTCTCTTTCTCAAACTCCCCCTCTCTCCCCCCCTCTCCTAGGTCTTTCCATCTCTTTCTCAAACTCCCCTCTCTCCCTGACCCCCTCTCCTAGGTCTTTCCGCTCTCTTTCCATCAAACTCCCCTCTCTCCCTGACCCCCTCTCCCAGACCCCTCTCTCCCCCCTAGGTCTTTCCCTCTCTTTCTCAAACTCCTCTCTGGCCCCCTCTCCCACCTCTCCCCCTGACCCCCTCTCCTAGGTCTTTCCCCTCTCCCTCTCTTTCTCAAACTCCCCCAAACTCCCCTCTCCCTGACCCCCTCTCCTAGGTCTTTCCCTCTCTTTCTCAAACTCCCCCTCTCTCCCTGACCCCCTCTCCTAGGTCTTTCCCTCTCTTTCCCTCTCTTTCTCAAACTCCCCCTCTCTCCCCCTCTCCTAGGTCTTTCCCTCTCTTTCTCAAACTCCCCTCTCCCTGACCCCCTCTCCTAGGTCTTTCCCTCTCTTTCCCTCTTTTCCCAAACTCCCCCTCTGTCCCTGACCCCCTCTCCTAGGTCTTTCCCTCTCTTTCTCAAACTCCCCTCTCTCCCTGACCCCCTCTCCCAGGTCTTTCCCTCTCTTTCCCTCTCTTTCTCAAACTCCCCCTCTGTCCCTGACCCCCCTCTCCCAGGTCTTTCCCTCTCTTTCTCAAACTCCCCTCTCTCCCTGACCCCCTCTCCTAGGTCTTTCCATCTCTTTCTCAAACTCCCCTCTCTCCCTGACCCCCTCTCCTAGGTCTTTCCGCTCTCTTTCCATCTCTTTCTCAAATTCCCCCTCTCTCCCTGACCCCCCTCTCCCAGGTCTTTTTGCTCTCTTTCTCAAATTCCCCTCTCTCCCTGACCCCCTCTCCCAGGTCTTTCCCTCTCTTTCTCAAACTCCCCCTCTCCCACTGACCCCCTCTCCTAGGTCTTTTTCTTTCTCTTTCTCAAACTTCCCCTCTCTCCCCTGACCCCCTCTCCCTAGGTCTTTCCCTCTCTTTCCCTCTCTTTCCCAAACTCCCCCTCTGTCCCTGACCCCCTCTCCTAGGTCTTTCCCTCTCTTTCTCAAACTCCCCCTCTCTCCCTGACCCCCTCTCCTAGGTCTTTCCCTCTCTTTCCCTCTCTTTCTCAAACTCCACCTCTCTCCCTGACCCCCTCTCCTAGGTCTTTCCCTCTCTTTCTCAAACTCCCCTCTCTCCCTGACCCCCTCTCCTAGGTCTTTGCCTCTCTTTTCCCTCTCTTTCCAAACTCCCCTCTGTCCCTGACCCCCTCTCCTAGGTCTTTCCTCTCTTTCTCAAACTCCCCTCTCTCACCCTGACCCCCTCTCCTAGGTCTTTCCCTCTCTTTCTCAAACTCCCCCTCTCTCCCTGACCCCCTCTCCCAGGTCTTTCCGCTCTCTTTCCCTCTCTTTCTCAAACTCCCCCTCTCTCCCTGACCCCCTCTCCTAGGTCTTTCCCTCTCTTTCTCAAACTCCCCCTCTCTCCCTGACCCCCTCTCCTCGGTCTTTCCCTCTCTTTCTCAAACTCCCCTCTCTCCCTGACCCCCTCTCCTAGGTCTTTCCCTCTCTTTCCCTCTCTTTCTCAAACTCCCCCTCTCTCCCTGACCCCCTCTCCTAGGTCTTTCCCTCTCTTTCTCAAACTCCCCCTCTCTCCCTGACCCCCTCTCCTAGGTCTTTCCCTCTTTCCCTCTTTCTCTTTCCCAAACTCCCCCTCTGTCCCTGACCCCCTCTCCTAGGTCTTTCCCTCTCTTTCTCAAACTCCCCTCTCTCCCTGACCCCCTCTCCCAGGTCTTTCCCTCTCTTTCCCTCTTTCCCAAACTCCCCCTCTGTCCCTGACCCCCTCTCCTAGGTCTTTCCCTCTCTTTCTCAAACTCCCCCTCTCTCCCCTGACCCCCTCTCCTAGGTCTTTCCCTCTCTTTCTCAAACTCCCCTCTCTCCCTGACCCCCTCTCCTAGGTCTTTCCCTCTCTTTCTCAAACTCCACCTCTCTCCCTGACCCCCTCTCCTAGGTCTTTCCCTCTCTTTCTCAAACTCCCCTCTCTCCCTCTCTTTCTCAAACTCCCCTCCCCCTCTCTAGGTCTTTCCCTCTCTTTCCCTCTCTTTCCCAAACTCCCCTCTCTCCCTGACCCCCTCTCCTAGGTCTTTCCATCTCTTTCTCAAACTCCCCTCTCTCCCTGACCCCCTCTCCCAGGTCTTTCCGCTCTCTTTCCATCTCTTTCTCAAACTCCCCCTCTCTCCCTGACCCCCTCTCCCAGGTCTTTTTGCTCTCTTTCTCAAATTCCCCCTCTCTCCCTGACCCCCTCTCCCAGGTCTTTCCTCTCTTTCTCAAACTCCCCTCTCTCACTGACCCCCTCTCCCAGGTCTTTTTGCTCTCTTTCTCAAATTCCCCCTCTCCCTGACCCCCTCTCCTAGGTCTTTCCCTCTCTTTCCCTCTCTTTCCCAAACTCCCCCTCTGTCCCTGACCCCCTCTCCCAGGTCTTTCCCCTCTCTTTCTCAAACTCCCCTCTCTCCCTGACCCCCTCTCCCAGGTCTTTCCCTCTCTTTCTCAAACTCCCCTCTCTCCCTGACCCCCTCTCCTATGTCTTTCCGCTCTCTTTCCCAAACTACCCCTCTCCACCTGACCCCACTCTCCTTCCAACCCCCCCCCCCACTCCCCCCGTCTAACTCTCAACCTTTACATTTCCGGTCCCTCCCTCTATTCATCCCTCTCTCTCATGGTGCAGACTCAGCTCTTCCACTCTGCAGTTCACTGCAGCTACACAACACACTTTTCACACTGTTTCAACCATTCTGCTGACACACACTTCATCACAATGATTTTGTAACACATTTATAATGTGCATAAATATATACTGTAGGCATTTCGCATTATGTAGACACTCAATTATGCACATACATATTAATGCCAATAGTTGTATAGATACGTGTAATACATATAAAATAGATTATGAGAGCACAGGTTTACACAGAAATAGAATAAATAGAACGGGCTTGGAACCTCTAACCCTGGCAATTTGACTGGTAAACTCATGGGTACACTCGTAATGGCTGCCTGGTATCGTGAAGCAATCATTTCCATGGTAGAATGTTCTCTAAAATGATGTTAACTGATGTGGCTCATGCAATACTCTGACTCGATATTCACGTCATAAGAAGGAATTCCCATTGACCACGGCCACAAATAGGTGAAAACAAACATTCTTTCCCATTGACCCCCATTGTAAAAGAGTCAACTTCGTCGTAGATTGTTTGTTAAAATAAATAACAAAACATGCCTTAAAGTTGCTGTGTTGTACGTTTTGTAATGTCATTTGATTTGATTCAACAAATCACAGCACAGATTGATGGGTACACTTCCTGCTTTTACTTCCTGCTTTGCTGCTATGGGTACACTTGCAATGGCCGCCAATCCACCCGTTAAGTCATCATTGATTTAAATGGGATACCCAATCTATTCATTCTTATTTCTATGGGCTTACAGTGAATTCGGAAAGTATTCAGACCCCTTCCCCTTTTCCACATTTTGTTATGTTACAGCTTTATTCTAAAAATGATTAAATACAAATTGTTCCTCATTAATCTACACACAATACCCAATAATGACAAAGTGAAAACAGGTTTTTAGTATGTTTGCAAATGTATAAAAAAATGTAAAACAGAAATACCTTATTTTATACTGTAAGTACTCAGACATTTTGCTATGAGACTTGAAATTAAGCTCAAGTGCATCCTGTTTCCATTGATCATCCTTGAGATGTTTCTACAACTTGATTGGAGTCCAGAAGTTTGGAACCACCAAGACTCTTTCAAGAGCTGGCCGCCCGGCCAAACTGAACAATCAGGGGAGAAGGGCCTTGATCAGGGATGTGACCAAGAACCCTGGTGGTCATTCTGACAGAGCTCCAGAGTTACTCTGTGGAGATGGGAGAACCTTCCAGATGGACAACCATCTCTGCAGCATTCCACCAATCAGGCCTTTATGGTAGAGTGGCCAGACAGAAGCCACTCCTCAGTAAAAGGTACATGACAGCCCGCTTGGAGTTGGCCAAAGGCCACCTAAAGACTCTCAGACCATGAGCAACAAGATTGTCTGTTCTCATGAAATCAAGATTGAACTCTTTGGCCTGAATGGCAAGCGTCACGTCTGGAGGAAACCTGGTACCATCCCTACGGTAAAGCATGGTGGTGGCAGCATCATGCTGTGGTGATGTTTTTCAGTGGCAGGGACTGTGAGACAAGTCAGCAGAGGGAAATATGAACGGAGCAAAGTACAGTGAGATCCTTGATGAAAACCTGCTCCAGAGCGCACAGGACCTCAGACTGGAGCAAAGGTTCACCTTCCAACAGGACAACGACTCTAAGCACACAGCCAAGATAACGCAGGAGTGGCTTTTGGACAAGTCTCTAAATGTCCTTGAGTGGCGCAGCCAGAGCCCGTACTTGAATCCGATCGAACATCTCTGGAGAGACCTGAAAATAGCTGTGCAGAGATGCTCCCCATCCAACCTGACAGAGCTTGAGGATCTGCAGAGAAGAATGTGAGGAACGCCCCAAATACAGGTGTGCCAAGCTTGTAGCGTCATACCCAAGAAGACTTAAGGCTGTAATCGCTGCAAAAGGTGCTTCAACAAAGTACTGAGTAAAGGGTCTGAATACTTATGTAAATGTGATAGTTTTATTTTCTACATTTGCAGAAATGTCTGAACTTGTTTTTGCTTTGTCATTATGGGGTATTGTGTGTAGATTGGCTAACTATTTAATCCATTTTAGAATAAGGCTGTAACGTAACAAAATTTGGAAAGTCAACAGGTCTGAAACTTTTCGAATGCACTGTACACCCATTAAAACACCCACCTCTGGTCTGTAACAGTTGCCTCAGGACCAAATAGAGGAGCAGCGCACGCACACCCACACACACACACAGCAGGCAGTCAGGGCCTGTTAATTAAGGCATTAATAAGAGTGTGTGTATGTGTATAGTGAGTGATCATGGATCATTCCAGTGTTCTTAAAGCAGGGTGAACTGGCCTGTATATTGATCACTCTGTCACACTGCAGTTCTCACTGCTTAATCAAAGACATCCGTCTCTCTCCAGACCAGACCAATGCTACATTTATTTCTCTTTATTAGTCTAGAACAATAACCCTGGGCAGAAAAGAGCTGTCGTTTTCCCCTCACACAAGTACACACACCATTGATTAATGCATGACTTCAGGCAGCGTAGCTAGTGTTTGTGTGTGTGTGTAGAGAGAAAGAAGGATAGTAGTAATTTTCCATCTTCACCAGAACAAAGTTACTCCCCCTTGAGAAACACACTACTCTATAAGCTGTATGTAGCTGGGTGATGAGGTGATGGGTTATAGCTAAGGTTGCAAATCTACCAGTCATTTATTTACCAAAGTTATTGGAATCTATGGTAACTTTTGTAATTTATACTTCAATAACTTCATTTTTAGTATACATATTGTATATCTGGGTCCATATTATCCTTGAGTTTCTAGTGGATAGACCATATGGTTAAAGAGAAAATAGACAAATTAATGAAAAAAAAGCATCTATAGTGAATAACAATATAAACGTAACATGTAAAGTCTGGTCCCATGTTTCATGAGCTGAAATAAAAGATCCCAGAAAAGTTCCATTCGTACAAAAAGCTTCTCTCAAATTTGGTTCATTTTTCCTTCGCCAAGATAATCCAACCACCTGGCAGGTGTGGCATACCAAGAAGATGATTCAACAGAATGATCATTACACAGGTGCAACTTGTGTTGGGGACAATAAAAGGCCACTCTAAAATGTGCAGTATTGTCACACAACACAATTCCACAGATGTCTCAAGTTTTGAGGGAGTGTGCAATTGACATGCTGACTGCAGGAATGTCCACCAGAGCTGTAGCCAGAGAATTTAATGTTATTTTCTCTACCATAAGCCACCTCCAACATCATTTTAGAGAATTTGGCAGTACGTCCAACCGACCTCACAACCGCAGACCACTTGTAACCATGCCAGCCCAGAACCTCCACATCCTTCTTCCTCACCTGCGGGATCGTCTGAGGCCAGTCACCCGAACAGCTGATGAAACTGAGGAGTATTTATGTCTGTAATAAAGCCCTTTTGTGGGGAAAACAAATTCAGATTGGCTGGGCCTGGCTGCCTTGCCAGGGTGGGCCTGGGAGGGCATTGTCCCACCCACTCGAGTGCCAGGCCTACCCATGGCTGCGCCCCTGACCAGTCTTGTGAAATCCATAGAATAGGGATTAATGAATTTATTTCAATTGATGGATTTCCTTTTATGAACTGTGTAACTCAGTAAAATCATTGAAATTATTGCATGTTGCGTTTATATTTTTGTTCAGTATAATTAACAATGGCATTATTATCAATTAACACTGCAACTTTTCCAACTATTGTCTTTTTTCACAACATGTCGTTTGGCCCCCAAAATTACAAAAGACATAGTAAAATAAATAAAAGTATTTAAAATGTGTATAAATGACTTTGACATTTTAGTCCTTTTAGAAATTATGCAGATCTTTAGATGTTGTACACATGAAATTGTCATTCCGAACTTTATCTGCAACGTTATATTCCATTTTGTTGCAACTTGAGCGATACCTCTGTCCATTCCACAGGTAACTACCAAAATAAAGGAAACATTTGAGTAAATGAGGGATACAAAGTATATTGAAAGCAGATGCTTCCACACAGGAACTTCCAGACACTTGTAGACTATGCCAAGGCATGTTCTGGCGACTCGTGTTGGCCCAACGCCCTATTAAGACACCAAGTGTCCTTTATTATGGTAGTGACCTGTAGCAGCAGTTTACACAGAACAGAACAGCTGGATAAAGGAAACGGATCGAGTCGCACAAAATAGAAAATATCTTTGCAGATCAAATTAAGAATGGCACAATTTCACGTGTAACACATCTAAAGACCTGCATCACTACAGTGAGAGCATTTCTGTTTCTAAAATGATGTAGTCAGGTGTTTTTGGAGCATTTGTTCCTGTTTTCTCATAGCCCCAGCACAATGCGGATGAGGAAATTAAAATCTCCGCTTGCAGTAAGTTTCTCAAAAACAAGTGAAATCACAAAAAAGTTTCTAGACCCTTCTATAATATTCTATTTACAGAAAGATGTTAGATTTAAGGTAAGGGTTAAGCTTAGGGTTAAGTAAAGTTATGATTTAGGGCACTGTAGGGGCGTCCCAAGAATCCCGGATAGCACTTACCCTTGTTTCAGCAAGAGGCAACAAAGTTTGACAGTTATTTATGACTGTTATTTAATCCTTCTGATGGTCTTCATCCATTGGTTAAATGGTTATACAGTACTTGTGCCAGTCCCAGTTCAACCTGTTACTGACACACAGTCCTGACTTATCTTCATTTTAGTTGGTTTGCTATTCTTGTGAGGACTTCTGGTACTCACAAGTATAGTAAAACATGTACACACACACGCACGCACGCACACACACGCACACACACACACACACACACACACACACACACACACACACACACACACACACACACACACACACACACACACACACACACACACACACACACACACACACACACACACACACACACACACACACACACAGCATCAGAAGACACAATATGAAGCCTTCACACTGAGACAGACAGATGGTGTTGTTGTTTAATTGATGGTGTTATTAATAAGGTAGGAGGACCCACCTTCAATGTGTTTCATACAGTTCAGTACATCTTATTATTGTTTAATAATGTTTTAATACGTTAGGATGTGATGATAATCATAACGGTTGTTTGAGTTTACCAGACAGAAAGTCCCGGGGTGGAGCCTGAGTGTAGGGATACCCTGACCCTGGGGACAAACCACACAACACAGTTAGGGAACGTATGTGTGTGTGAGAGAGAAGGAGTTTGTGTATTCATGGGTGTGTGTGTGTGGGATTGACATATATCTCATAGTGCAGTACATACAGTACCAGTCAAAAGTTTGGACACCTACTCATTCAAGGGTTTTTCTTCATTTGTACTATTTACTAATAGTGAAGACATCAAAACGATGATATAACACATATGGAATCATGTAGTAACCAAAAAAAGTGTTAAACAAATCAAATTATATTTTATATTTGAGATTCTTCAAAGTAGCGACCCTTTGCCTGGATGAGAGCTTTGCACACTCTTGGCATTCTCTCAACCAGCTTCATGAGGTAGTCAACTGCAATGCATTTCAAACAACAGGTTTGACTTGTTAAAAGTTAATTTGTGGAATTTCTTTCCTTCTTAATGCGTTTGAGCCAATCAGTTGTGTTGTGACAAGGTAGGGGTGGTATACAGAAGCTAGTCCTATTTGGTAAAAGACCTAGTCCATATTATGTCAAGAACAGCTCAAATAAACAAAGAGAAATGACAATCCATCATTACTTTAAGACATGAAGGTCAGTCAATCCGGAAAATATTGAAAGTTTTTTCAAGTCTAGTCGCAAAAACTATCAAGCACTATGATGAAACTGGCTCTCATGAGGACTGCCACAGGAAACGTAGACCCAGAGTTACTTCTGCTGCAGAGGATACGTTCAGTGGAGTTACCAGCCTCAGAAATTGCAGCCCAAACAAATGCTTGAGTTCAAGTAACAGACATCTCAACATCAACTTTTCAGAGGAGACTGTGAATCAGGTCTTCATGGTTGAATTGCTGCAAAGAAACCACTACTAAAGGACACCAATATGTAGAAAATGTTTGCTTGGGCCAAGAAACAAGAGCAATGGACATGGAAATTGGTCCTTTAGTCTAATGAGTCAAAATGTAAGATTTTTGGTTTCAAAGCTATGTGAGACGCAGAGTAGGTGAACTCTGCAGGTGTGGTGTGGGGGTCCTTTGCTGGTGACACTATCAATTATTTATTTAGAATAAATAACTTAACCAGCATGGCTACCACACCATTCTGCAGCGATACGCCATAATAATTTGTTCTTAACTGACTTGCCTAGTAAAATAAAGGTAAAATAAATACAAATAAAAATCCCATCTGGTTTGCGCTTAGTGGGACAATTCGTTTTCAACAGGACAATGACCCAACACACCTCCAGGCTGTGTAAGGGCTATTTGACAAAGAAGGAGAGTGATGGAGTTCTGCATCAGATGACCTGGCCACAATCACCCGACCTCAACCCAATGGTTTGGGATTAGTTGGTAGAGTGAAGAGAAAGCAGCCAAATGTACTCAGCATATGTGGGAACTCCTTCAAGCTGGTTGAGAGAATGCCAAGAGTGTGCAAAGCTTTCATCAAGGCAAAGGGTGGCTACTTTGAAGAATCTAAAGTATATTTTGTTTTGCTTAACACTTTTTTTGATTCTATATGTGTTATGATTACAGTTTTGATGTCTTCACTATTATTCTACAATGTAGAAAATAGTAAAAATAAAGAAAAATCATTGAATGAGTAGGTGTGTCCTAACTTCTGACTGGTACTATATGTCAATACAATGCACAGTTTAAATAACATTCAGCATAGTACTAGGTTCTGGAGTGTTTCCATGACGTAACCAGGAAGAACCCCTGGCCCTACATACAGGTAACTTCCAAAATAAAGGAAACACTTGAGTAACTGATGAATACAAATTATATTGAAAGCAGGTGCTTCCACACAGGTGTGGTTCCAGAGTTAATTAAACAATAAACATCCCATCATGCTTTGGGTCATGCATACAAATGCTGGGCAGGCCATTATTTTGGCTACAATGGCTATGCCCCCATACGATGACAATGCCTTCACCCACAGGGCACGAGTGGTCACTGAATCGTTAAATGAGCATGAAAATTGTGTAAACTACAGTGCCTTGTGAAAGTATTCGGCCCCCTTGAACTTTGCGACCTTTTGCCACATTTCAGGCTTCAAACATAAAGATATAAAACTGTCTTTTTTTTGTGAAGAATCAACAACAAGTGGGACACAATCATGAAGTGGAACGACATTTATTGGATATTTCAAACGTTTTTAACAAATCAAAAACTGTAACATTGGGCATGCAAAATTATTCAGCCCCTTTACTTTCAGTGCAGCAAACTCTCTCCAGAAGTTCAGTGAGGATCTCTGAATGATCCAATGTTGGCCTAAATGACTAATGATGATAAATACAATCCACCTGTGTGTAATCAAGTCTCTGTATAAATGCACCTGCACTGTGATAGTCTCAGAGGTCCGTTAAAAGCGCAGAGAGCATCATGAACAACAAGGAACACACCAGGCAGGTCCGAGATACTGTTGTAAGCCGGATTTGCCGGATACAAAAAGATTTCCCAAACTTTAAACATCTCAAGGTGCACTGTGCAAGCGATAATATTGAAATGGAAGGCGTATCAGACCACTGCAAATCTACCAAGACCTGGCCGTCCCTCTAAACTTTCAGCTCATACAAGGAGAAGACTGATCAGAGATGCAGCCAAGAAGCCCATGATCACTCTGGATGAACTGCAGAGATCTACAGCTGAGGTGGGAGACTCTGTCCAAAGGACAACAATCAGTCATATATTGCATAAATCTGGCCTTTATGGAAGAGTGGCAAGAAGAAAGCCATTTCTTAAAGATATCCATAAAAAGTGGCGTTTAAAGTTTGCCACAAGCCACCTGGGAGACACACCAAACATGTGGAAGAAGGTGCTCTGGTCAGATGAAACCAAAATTGAACTTTTTGGCAACAATGCAAAACGTTATGTTTGGCGTAAAAGCAACACAGCTCATCACCCTGAACACACCATTCCCACTGTCAAACATGGTGGTGGCAGCATCATGGGTTGGGCCTGCTTTTCTTCAGCAGGGACAGGGAAGATGGTTAAAATTGATGGGAAGATGGATGGAGCCAAATACAGGACCATTCTGGAAGAAAACCTGATGGAGTCTGCAAAAGACCTGAGACTGGGACGGAGATTTGTCTTCCAACAAGACAATGATCCAAAACATAAAGCAAAATCTACAATGGAATGGTTCAAAAATAAACATATCCAGGTGTTAGAATGGCCAAGTCAAAGTCCAGACCTGAATCCAATCGAGAATCTGTGGAAAGAACTGAAAACTGCTGTTCACAAATGCTCTCCATCCAACCTCACTAAGCTCGAGCTGTTTTGCAAGGAGGAATGGGAAAAATTCAGTCTCTCGATGTGCAAAACTGATAGAGACATACCCCAAGCGACTTATAGCTGTAATCGCAGCAAAAGGTGGCGCTACAAAGTATTTACTTAAGGGGGCTGAATAATTTTGCACACCCAATTTTTCAGTTTTTGATTTGTTAAAAAAGTTTGAAATATCCAATAAATGTCGTTCCACTTCATGATTGTGTCCCACTTGTTGTTGATTCTTCAAAAAAAAATACTGTTTTATATCTTTATGTTTGAAGCATGAAATGTGGCAAAAGGTCGCAAAGTTCAAGTGGGCCGAATACTTTTGCAAGGCATTGTATATGCCATGGCCCTCTCAGTCACCAGATCTCAACCCAATAGAACATTTATGGGAGTTTCTGGAGTGGCGCTTGAGACAGCGTTTTCCACCAACAGTAACAAAACACCAAATTATGGAATTTCCCATGGAAGAATGGTGTCTTCATCTCTCCAATAGAGTTCCAGACAATTGTAGAATATATCCCAAGGTGCATTGAAGCCGTTCTGGCTCGTGGTGGCCCAACGCCCTATTAAGACACTTTGTGTTGGTGTTTCCTTTATTTTGGCAGTTACCTGTATCTGTCTTTGTTTAAATCCACCACGGCTCTTTCATGATGGCTGGACCTAAGAGGAGAGTCAGTGGTCAAGGAGAAACAGAGGCAAAGAAATCAAAGACAGAACAAACAAGTGACACTGAGTTAACAAAAGAGAGAGGAAGAGTAGCAAGAGGGGGCTTAGGGAGCAATATTGCAAGAGAGAGAGAGAGAGAGAGAGAGAGAGAGAGAGAGAGAGAGAGAAAAGGAGGATAAAGCAGAGAGGAGACAAAGGAGGCAATACAGCAAGAGAAAAAAAGAGAGTGAGAGAAAGAGGTAGAGAGAAATTGAGGGAGAAATACAGCCAGAGAGGGAGAGACAAAGGATCAGAGGGAGAAAAAGAGAGGGAAAGCAAATCAGAGATACTGCAAGAGAGAGGGAGGTAGGTAGTTCAATATTGCGTAATGGCTGACTAGGCATTGTAGAGCTACACTCTAAGTTAGGAGAAACAGAGGCGGAGAAATCAAATAAACAGAATGCTGCAGACTGCCTGGTGTTCAACCTTCCCAAATTCACCCATGTCACCCTGCTCCTCCGCACACTCCACTGGCTTCCAGTCGGAGCGCGTAGCCACTACAAGACCATGTCACTTGCCTACGGATCAGCAAGCCCCTCCCTACCTTCAGGCTCTGCTCAAACCCTACACCCTAATCCGAGTATTCCGTTCTGCCACCTCTGGTCCCCAGAGATTGCCTGCAAAGACAACAAGCTCAGTCCGATGATGATGTGACACACCGATCAAACTGACCAAATCGATCCCACTCCAGAGTACAGGCCTCAGTGTGACGCTCATTCCTTCGATGATAAACGCAAATCCAACCATCACCCCTGGTGAGACAAATCTGCGACTCGTCAGCGAAGAGCACTTTTTGCCAGTCCTGTCTGGGCCGGCAACGGTGGGTTTGTGCCCATAGGCGACATTGTTGCCGGTGATGTCTGATGAGGACCTGCCTTACAACAGGCATAAAAGCCCTCAGTCCAGCCTCTCTCAGCCTATTGCGAACAGTCTGAGCACTGATGGAGGGATTGTGCATTCCTGGTGTAACTCGGGCAGTTGTTGTTGCAATCCTGTACCTGTCCCACGGGGTGTGATGTTCAATTGTACCGATCCTGTGCAGGTGTTGTTACACGTGGTCTGCCACTGCGAGGACGATCAGCTGTCCGTCCTGTCTCCCTGTAGCGCTGTCTTAGGCGTCTCACAGTACAGACATTGCAATTTATTGCCCTGGCCACACATGCAGTCCTCATGCATCCTTGCAGTATGCCTAAGGCACGTTCACGCAGGTGAGCAGGGACCCTGGCCATATTTCTTTTGGTGTTTTTCAGTGTCAGTAGAAAGGCCTCTTTCGTGTCCTAAGTTTTCATAACTGTGACCTTAATTGCCTACCATCTATAAGCTGTTAGTCTCTTAACGACCGTTCCACAGGTGCATGTTCATTAATTGTTTATGGTTCATTGAACAAGAATTGTGTGTTAAACCCTTTACAATGAAGATCTGTGAAGTTATTTGGAATTTTACGAATTATCTTTGAAAGACAAGGTCCTGAAAAAGGGACGTTTCTTTTTTTTGCTGAGTTTATAAGGAAATCAATCAGTCAATTGAAATAATGTCATTAGGCAACAGGGGTGCAACTTTGGTTGTAGAGCAGTATACCCTCAATCTTGCAATAAATCAAATCTAGTGACACACAACTTAACATTTCTGCCATCCATTGTGACATTGTGGGAGGATAACAAACCGTCCAATTAATGGCAATTCATTTCTTAACCACTAATAATGCTAGATTACACAGTTTCTTCTCTGATAAAACAGAGAGAAGGGAGAACCTGTAGACATGCTGAGATAAAAGAACATACTCTTTGCCAGAATTCAGCCTGCCTTCACAAGACCACAACATATGCAAATTTGTCCCCTTTTGTGCTTTACACCTCCAACAGAAAAATACCATTTCTGAGTGAATGACATTCAGTTTCGCTGGCATATAGTACGTTCTATGGATGGTCTTAAACTGCAGTAATTTATGTCTGAGATTATATGAACATGACAGAGCATTCAAACACATCTGTTTCCATTCACCATCATCATCAGTCTCCCAGGTCTTCCTCACATTTTTTGTTTTACATGTTTTGTGTCATTAGGAAAGGCCTATTCACCCTTTATACAGTTTGGAGATAAACTTTGGAGGGTTGTCAGACTGTCTTAAAAAATGTCCCTTGAAGCTTCTGGCTTGTCCAGTGTTTACTGCACAAGAGAGAATAAAGTGTTGCATCTGCAAAAAGGTTCACCTCAGTGAAGTCACAGACTGGTCTTCCCTGGTTGCCTGACACTGATGTGACCTCTGTCACCATCTGATCCTGCTCAGATGAGGCATGAGAAGAATTACCTTGGTATACAGTTATACATTATATTATCCAGGAATAGAATAAATGGTTCAATTATTGAAATGACCATTATTCCCAAATCAGACTGTAGCCTACCCATCAACTCAAGATGGAACTATATATCCATTCACTGATTTACCTGAGCTCTGTAGACTGGTCCTCCCTGGCTGTCTGACCCTGCTGGAACACCTGTCACCATCTTATCCTGCTAAGACATGATGAGCATAATGTTGTGTACTGATTGTGCACCATGGCAGTGAAGCCTGTAGAGATGTTTATACCGTGTCAGTGTGAAAAGTAGGGAATTAGCTGACCGATCAATAAAGTTACATTGCTGTACTGACTGGGATTGGGACACAAAAACATCTCACGTTAGGCAACTTGAGCTAGCTCTAATGGTCCATCAACTGATGAAAATGAGCCAGGTTAAATTACTTCTATTGAAACGGGACAAAACAAAGAGTACAAAATATTTCCATACACACAACAGCTGTTAGACACTGCTACCTGACAGATAGCTAGAGCTGAACTGGCTGTGGTAGCTACGAGCTAGCTAGTTCATTCATTTCAGACAGAACTTCAGTCGAGAGGGGATGAAACACTAGCTAACGTTAGATACTTTTTTTCTGTTAAGTCAAACAGAAGTTATTTCATGCGTCCCCGTCCCCAGTGAAAGTTGCGGCCCTGTTAGGCCCTAATCTATGGATTTAATTTCACATGACTGGGAATGGTCACAGATACCTTAAAAACAAAGTGGGGGTGTGGATCAGAAAACCAGTCAGTATCTGGTGTGACCACCATTTACCTCACGCAGCACGACACTTCAGGATGTTGATTGTGGCCTGTGGAAATGTGGAAATGTTGGAAATGTGGAAATGTTGTCCCACTCCTCTCAATGGCTGTGCGAAGTTGCTGGATATTTGTGGGAACTGGAACACGCTATCGTACCCATCGATACAGAGCATCCCAAACACGCTCAATGGGTGACATGACTGATGAATATGCAGGCCATGGAAAAGCTGGGACATTTTCAGCTTCCAGGAAATGTGTACAGATCTTTGCGACATGGGGCTGTGCTGAAACATGACGTGATGGCGGTGGATGAATGGCACGACAATGGGCCTCAGGATCTCCTCACAGTATTTCTGTGCATTCAAATCGATAAAATGCAATTGTGTTCATTGTCCATAGCTTATGCCTTCCCATACCATAACCCCACCGCCACCATGGGGCACTCAGTTCGCCACGTTGACATCAGCAAACAGCTCGCCCACCGCCTACAGTACAGTTGAAACTGGGAAACTGGGATTCATCCATGAAGGGCACACTTCTCCAGCATGCCAGTGGCCATCAAAGGTGAGCATTTGCCTAATGAAGTTGGTTACGACGCCGAACTGCAGTCAGGTCAAGGCCCTGGTGAGGACGACGAGCATGAGCTATCCTGAGACGATTTCTTCGGTTGTGCAAACCGCCAGTTTAATCAGCTGTCAGGGTGGCTGGTCTCAGATGATCCAGCAGGTGAAGAAGCTGGAATTGGCGGTCCTTGGCTGGCATGGTTACACATGGTGTGTGGTTGTGATGCTGGTTGGACGTTCTGCCAAATTCTCTAAAACAACATTGGAGGTGGCTTATGGTAAAGAAAATAACAGTAAATTCTCTGGCTACAGCTCTGGAGGACATTCCTGCAGTCAGCACGCCAATTGCATGTTCCTCAAAACATGAGACATCTGTGGCATTGTGTTGTGTGACAAAACTGCACGTTTTAGAGTGGCCTTTTATTGTCCCCATCACAACGTGCATCTGTGTAATGACCATGCTGTTTAATCAGTTTCTTGATGTACCAGACCAGTCAGGTGGATGGATTATCTGGGCAATGGAGAAATGCTCACTAACAGGGATGTAAAACTAATTTGTGCACAAAATATGAGAGAAATAAGGTTTTTGTATGTATGGCACATTTCTGGTGTCTTTTATTTCAGCTCATTAAACATGGGACCACACTTTACATGTTCCTTTTATATTTTTGTTCAGTATTAAATAGAAGGAAAATAAACAACTTTTAAATACCTGTATGTCCACAGTTTCGGCCCCCATCAGGTTCTCAGGCAGGCTATTCCAGAGGCTGATGGCATAATTACTAAAGGCTGCCGCTCCATGCCGCTTGGTCCTAGGATTTGGGATAGTTAAAAGGCCAGTGGACCTGAGAGGACCTGAGGGACATACTGGGTACATAACTTAAAAGCATGTCTGACATGTATTGGGGTACTCAGATTGATTTAAAAACCAATAGAGCAATCTTCAAATTAATTCTAAAACTGCTGAGCAGCCAGTGCAGAGCCCAGTCCAAGCGCTTCTCGGTCCTGACACCCCAATGGTGGAACCAGCTTGAAGCTAGGATAGCAGAATCCCTGCCCATCTCCCCAAAATATCTGAAACTCTGCCTCTTCAAAGAGTATCTCAAAATATCACACAGCCCCCCCAAACTAACGCTCACACTTGACTCTTTTCTCCTTTACTAGCTCTGACTGCTGATAGCTACTTTATTGAGAAAACATTTACTTACTATGACTGTGATATGTGGTTGTCCCACCTAACCATCTAAAGATGAATGCACTAACTGTGCAGATACACAGCCCTGAATGAACTTTATTTGACTCTATGTAAACTGGAAGCCACATATCCTGAGGCTGCAATCATTGTAGCTGGGGATTTTAACAAGGCTAATCTGAAAACAAGACTCGCTAAATTCGATCAGCATATCGATTGTGCTACCAGGTCTGGTAAAACCCTGGATCATTGTTATTCTAACTTCCGCGACGCATATAAGGCCCTCCCCGCCCTCCTTTCGGAAAAGCTGACAACGACTCCATTTTGTTGTTTACAGCCTACAAGACAGAAACTAAAACAAGAAGCTCCCGCGCTCAGGTCTGTTCAATGCTGGTCCGACCAATCTGATGCCACGCTTCAAGACTGCTTCGATCACGTGGATATGTTCCGCATTGCGTCCAACAACAACATTGACGAATACACTGATTTGGTGAGCGAGTTCATTAGAAAGTGCATCGGCGATGCTATATCCAAAGCAACTATTAAAACGTTCCCAAACCAGAAACCGTGGATTGAGGGCAGCATTCGCACGAAACTGAAAGCCTGAACCACTGCTTTTAACCAGGGCAAGGTGATCGGAAACATGACCGAATACAAACAGTGTAGCTATTCCCTCCGCAAGGCAATCAAACAAGCTAAGTGTCAGTATAGAGACAAAGTAGAGTCACAATTCAACGGCTCAGACACAAGAGGGATGTGGCAGGGTCTACAGTCAGCCCCGTCGCGGACCAGGATGTCTTGCTCCCAGACAGACTAAATAACTTTTTTAATCGCTTTGAGGACAATACAGTGCCACTGACACGGCCCGCTACCAAAACCTGGGGACTCTCTTTCACTGCAGCCGACGTGAGTAAAACATTTAAACGTGTTAACCATCGCAAGGCTGCAGGCCCAGACGGCATCCCCAGCTGCGTCCTCAGAGCATGCGCAGACCAGCTGGCTGGTGTGTTTACGGACATATTCAATCAATCCTTATCCCAGTCTGCTGTTCCCACATGCTTCAAGAGGGCCACCATTGTTCCTGTTCCCAAGAAAGCTAAGGTAACTGAGCTAAACGACTACCGCCCAGTAGCACTCACTTCCGTCATCATGAAGTGCATTGAGAGACGAGTCAAAGACCATATCACCTCCATCCTACCTGACACCCTAGACCCACTCCAATTTTCTTACCACCCCAGTAGGTCCACAGACGACGCAATCGCAACCACACTGCCCTAACCCATCTGGACAAGAGGAATACCTATGTGAGAATGCTGTTCATCGACTACAGCTCAGCATTTAACACCATGGTACCCTCCAAACTCGTCATCAAGCTCGAGACCCTGGGTCTCGACCCCGCCCTGTGCAACTGGGTACTGGACTTCCTGACGGGCTGCCCCCAGGTGGTGAGGGTAGGTAACAACATTCCACCCCGCTGATCCTCAACACTGGGGCCCCACAAGGGTGCGTTCTGAGCCCTCTCCTGTACTCCCTGTTCACCCACAACTGCGTGGCCATGCACGCCTCCAACTCAATCATCAAGTCTGCGGACAACACTACAGTGGTAGGCTTGATTACCAACAACGACGAGCCGGCCTACAGGGAGGAGGTGAGGGCCCTCTGAGTGTGGTGTCAGGAAAATAACCTCACACTCAACGTCAACAGAACAAAGCAGATGATTGTGGACTTCAGGAAACAGCAGAGGGAGCACCCCCCTATCCACATCGACGGGACAGTAGTGGAGAGGGTAGTAAGTTTTAAGTTCCTCTGCGTACACATCAGGGACAAACTGAATTGGTCCACGCACACAGACAGCCATGTGAAGAAGGCGCAGCAGCGCCTCTTCAACTTCAGGAGGCTGAAGAAATTTGTCTTGTCACCAAAAGCACTCACAAACTTCTAGAGATGCACAATCGAGAGCATCGTGTCGGGCTGTATCACCGCCTGGTACAGCAACTGCTCCGCCCACAACCATGAGGCTCTCCAGAGGGTAGTGAGGTCTGCACAACGCATCACCGGGGGCAAACTACCTGCCCTCCAGGACACCTACACCACCCGATGTCACCGGAAGGCCATAAAGATCATCAAGGACAACAACCACCCGAGCCACTGCCAGTTCACCCCGCTATCATCCAGAAGGCGAGGTCAGTACAGGCGCATCACAGCAGGGACAGAGAGACTGAAAAACAGCTTCTATCTCAAGGCCATCAGACTGTTAAACAGCCACCTGTCACGATTATTACCGAAGGTGACTCCCCTTCGGTAATACCTGTTTCTAGTTTGGTTGTTAGGATAGGGTTATATATAGTCTGTTTAGCCTACCGGTAGTATGGGATGTGGACGCGGACATCGAGCGGGCGCTAAGGGGGGAACCTACGCCTCCACAGTGTCCGGAGGGTCATAGGTACGTGCCGCTGGCTGTTCGTGATCATTTGATTCGATGGGCTCATTGTCTACCCTCGTCGGGTCACCCAGGTATTTATAGGACAGTGAGAGGTCTTGAGAGGAAGTACTGGTGGCCCACTTTGAGGAGGGATGTGCGATTCTATGTTTCCTCCTGTTCGGTGTGCGCCCAGAGTAAGGCTCCTAGACACCTGCCAAGAGGTAAATTACAACCTCTTCCCGTTCCACAACGGCCGTGGACCCATCTTTCGGTGGATTTTCTTACTGACCTCCCCCCCTCTCAGGGTAACACTACTATCCTGGTCGTTGTGGATCGGTTCTCTAAGTCCTGCCGTCTTATCCCATTGCCCGGTCTCCCTACGGCCCTACAGACTGCGGAAGCTCTTTTCACCCATGTCTTCCGGCACTACGGGGTGCCCGAGGATATAGTTTCTGATCGGGGCCCCCAATTTATCTCCCGTGTTTGGAGGGCATTTATGGAACGTCTGGGGGTCTCGGTCAGCCTTACCTCAGGGTATCACCCGGAGAGTAATGGTCAGGTGGAGAGAGTTAACCAGGAGGTGGGTAGGTTTCTGCGGTCGTATTGCCAGGACCGGCCAGGCGAGTGGGCGAGATATATTCCCTGGGCAGAAATAGCCCAGAATTCACTAAGCCACTCTTCTACCAACATGTCACCATTTGAGTGCGTGTTGGGGTACCAGCCGGTCCTGGCACCATGGCATCAGAGCCAGACTGAGGCTCCTGCGGTGGAGGAGTGGGTACAGCGCTCTAAGGAGACTTGGAGGGCAGTCCAAGAGTCATTACGCCAAGCGAGTATAAGGCAGAAGAAGAGCGCTGACCGTCACCGCAGTGAGGCCCCCGTGTTTGCACCTGGGGACAGGGTCTGGCTCTCGACCCGAAACCTGCCTCTCCGCTTGCCCTGCCGGAAGCTGGGTCCGCAGTGTATAGGGCCATTTAAAGTCCTGAGGAGAATTAATGAGGTTTGTTATCGATTATTACTTCCTTCGTATTATCGTATTAACCCCTCATTTCATGTGTCTCTTCTCAGGCCGGTGGTAGCTGGTCCCATGCAGGAAAATGAGGTACCGGAGGTTCCTCCGTCCCCTCTGGACATCGAGGGGTCCCTCGGGTGAGAGGCTTGCAGTACCTCGTCGACTGGGAGGGGTACGGTCCGGAAGAGAGGTGCTGGGTTCCGGCGAGGGATATTCTAGACACATCCATGTTGAGTGAATTCCATCGCCTCAGTCCGGATCGCCCAGCGGGTCGTCCCCGACCGTCGGCGCGCTGCGGGAGCTGCGCGTCAGGAGGGGGGTACTGTCACGAATATTACCGAAGGTGACTCCCCTTCTTGTTCGGGTGGCGCTCGGAGGTCGTCGTCGCCGGTCTACTAGCTATCGCCGATCCGTTGTTCTGTGTTCGTTTAGTTTTGTCTAATTGGTAGCACCTGTTTCTAGTTTGGTTGTTAGGATAGGGTTATATATAGTCTGTTTAGCCCGCTTCTGTTTCGTGCGGGCTTGTTCGTCTGTTTTGTTGTTTGAGTGTATTTTGTTAGCATTTGGGTTTCACGCTGTCCGTTTATATTTCTGTTCATTTGTGTTTTCACTTTTGTACATGTTACGTTTCCGGGACATTAAAGCATGTTGTTTTTCCCACATCTTTTGCTCTCTGCGCCTGACTCCACACCTCTTCACTCATTACCGTAACACCACCACTAACATTGAGTGGCTGCTCCCAACATACTGACTCAACTCCAGCCACTTTAATAATGGAAATGGATGGAAATTGATGGAAAAAATTGACCCTTTAAACAATGCCACTTAATATAATGTTTACATACCCTATATTACTCATCTCATATGTATATGTATATACTGTACTCATTTAAACTGCTGCATCTTGCCATCTTTATGTAATACATGTATCACTAGCCACTTTAAACTATGCCACTTTATGTTTATATAACCTACATTACTCATCTCATATGTACAGTGGGGCAAAAAAGTATTTAGTCAGCCACCAGTGCAAGTTATCCCACTTAAAAATATGACAGAGGCCTGTAATTTTCATCATAGGTACACTTAAACTATAACAGACAAAATGAGAAAAATAAATCAAGAAAATCACATTGTAGGATTTTTAATTAATTTATTTGCAAATTATGGTGGAAACTAAGTATTTGGTCACCTACAAACAAGCAAGATTTCTGGCTTTCACAGGCCTGTAACTTCTTCTTTAAGAGGCTCCTCTGTCCTCCACTCATTACCTGTATTAATGGCACCTGTTTGAACTTGTTATCAGTACAAAAGACACCTGTCCACAACCTCAAACAGTCACACTCCAAACTCCACTATGGCCAAGACCAAAGAGCTGTCAAAGGACACCAGAAACAAAATTGTAGACCTGCACCAGGCTGGGAAGACTGAATCTGCAATAGGTAAGCAGCTTGGTTTGAAGAAATCAACTGTGGGAGCAATTATTAGGAAATGGAAGACATACAAGACCACTGATAATCTCCCTCGATCTGGGGCTCCACGCAAGATTTCACCCCGAGGGGTCAAAATGATCACAAGAACGATGAGCAAAAATCCCAGAACCACACATGGGGGACCTAGTGAATGACCTGCAGAGAGCTGGGACCAAAGTAACAAAGCCTACCATCAGTAACACACTACGCCGCCAGGGACTCAAATCCTGCAGTGCCAGACGTGTCCCCCTGCTTAAGCCTGTACATGTCCAGGCCCGTCTGAAGTTTGCTAGAGAGCATTTGGATGATCCACAAGAAGATTGGGAGAATGTCATATGGTCAGATGAAACCAAAATAGAACCTTTTGGTAAAAACTCAATTTGTCGTGTTTGGAGGACAAAGAATGCTGAGTTGCATCCAAAGAACACCATACCTACTGTGAAGCATGGGGGTGGAAACATCATGCTTTGGGGCTGTTTTTCTGCAAAGGGACCAGGACGACTGATCCGTGTAAAGGAAAGAATGAATGGGGCCATGTATCGTGAGATTTTTAGTGAAAACCTCCTTCCATCAGCAAGGGCATTGAAGATGAAACGTGGCTGGGTCTTTCAGCATGATAATGATCCCAAACACACCGCCCGGGCAACGAAGGAGTGGCTTCGTAAGAAGCATTTCAAGGTCCTGGAGTGGCCTAGCCAGTCTCTAGATCTCAACCCCATAGAACATCTTTGGAGGGAGTTGAAAGTCTGTGTTGCCCAGCAACAGCCCCAAAACATCACTGCTCTAGAGGAGATCTGCTTGGAGGAATGGGCCAAAATACCAGCAACAGTGTGTGAAAACCTCGTGAAGACTTACAGAAAACGTTTGACCTCTGTCATTGCCAACAAAGGGTATGTAACAAAGTATTGAGATAAACTTTTGTTATTGACCAAATACTTATTTTCCACCATCATTTGCAAATAAATTCATAAAAAAATCCTACAATGTGTTTTTCAGGATTTTTTTTCTCATTTTGTCTGTCATAGTTGAAGTGTACCTATGATGAAAATTACAGGCCTCTCTCATCTTTTTAAGTGGGAGAACTTGCACAATTGGTGGCTGACTAAATACTTCTTTGCCCCACTGTATATACTGTAAGCTATACCATTTACTGCATCTTGCCTATGCTGTTCTGTACCATCACCCTTTCATAAATCTTTATGTACATATTCTTTATCCCTTTACACTTGTGTGTATAAGGTAGTAGTTGCGGTATTGTTAGGTTAGTTTACTCGTTGGTTATTACTATATTGTCGAGAACTAGAAGCACAAGCATTTCGCTAAACTCGCATTAACATCTGCTAAATATGTGTATGTGACAAAGAAAATTTGATTTGATTTGCACTAACTGTATTTCGCTCATGATAAGAGCATCTGCTAAATGACTAAAATGTAAACAAAGACAGAGGGAGAGAAGAGAGAGGATCAGAAGAGGGGAGACAAAGGCGCAATATGGCAAGAGAGAACAAAGAGGAAGGGAGTGAGTGATAGAAAGAGGTAGAGAGAGGAATTGAGAGAGAAATACCGCAAGAGAGGGAGAGGTAGAGAGAAAGGAGAAGAGAGAAAGCAAATCAGTGATACTGCAAGAGAGGGAGGGAGTTCAATATTGTGTCATGGCAGAGTAGAACTACACTCTATATATAAGCTATTCACAATGAGAGTGCCCAATTAAAACCCTGCAAAGCACAAACTCATAAACACACTAAGGGTTGTATGCTACAAGTGGGGACAGAAACACACGCTAGCACACACACACTAGCACCCTCACACAGGATGAGTCATACAGAGGTGTGTGTCTGTAGGCGAGGGATGGAGAGAGGGATAGAAACATGTTCTAGAGCAATAATAATGACAAATGATTAAAATAAAAAACTTAAATAATCTAATCACTGGACATTATAATGCATGCATGCACACACACAGGTTTTTAAAAAACTTAAATAATCTAATCACTGGACATTATAATGCATGCATGCACACACACAGGTTTTAAAAAACTTAAATAATCTAATCACTGGACATTATAATGCATGCATGCACACACACAGGTTTTTAAAAAACTTTAGCACAAGACTCAGTATTCCGTCTGTCCTGTATAATGGGGTGCACATACACAAACACCTCATTACGGAACACTAGCTCAATCAATTCACACAGTACATCTACTATATAATATTAGTGTACTGGTAATGTCAAAACTGAACCAACTTTATAATAGAGAGGAGAGGACAGGCAGGGAGTTGGAGGAGTGGGAGAAATCTTTACAGTGGGAAAGCAGAAAGTTTGAGATGAGGAGAAAGTGTGTGTGTGTGTGTGTGTGTGTGTGTGTGTGTGTGTGTGTGTGTGTGTGTGTGTGTGTGTGTGTGTGTGTGTGTGTGTGCGTGTGTGTGTGTGTGTGTGTGTGTGTGTGTGTGTGTGTGTGTGTGTGCGTGTGTGTGTGTGGCTTGGCCAGTCAGTGTGTGAAGCTCTCAGCTCATTGGTGATTAGAGTGCAATAACTCAGGAACAGGGGCTCGGGGTAAAGGATGGAGGGAGAGACAGAGAGAGAAGGAACAAACAGAATAATGCATCAACAACCCTCCCGTCAGCAAACATGTTGCTCTCCTCTACTCCCTCTCTCCTCTTCTGCAGAAAGAAATAGACAGATTATATTCATCTGATAAGGAGAGGGAGAAGAGATGTATCACAGACAGGATGGAAATCAGAGAAGTGAGTAAGGGGGTGAGAATAAACATAGACTAGTAGAGAGAGATGAGGGAAGGAAGAAAGGGGGAGTGAAAGGAGGGAGAGAGAGTGAGGGAGGGAGGGAAAGAAGGGAGGGGGGAGGAAAGAAAGGAGGGAGAGAGGGAGGGAAAGAAGGGAGAGGGGAGGAAAGAAAGGAGGGAGGGAAAAATAAAGGAAGGAGGGAAAGGAACGAGGGAAAAAAAGGGAAAAAATAAGGTAGGGAAAGAAAGAAAGATAGAAGGGAAAGAAAGGAGGGATGGAAAGAAAGGAGGGGGTAAGAAAGGATGGAGGGAGGGAGGGAGGGAGGGAGGGAGGGAGGGAGGGAGGGAGGGAGGGAGGGAGGGAGGGAGGGAGGGAGGGAGGGAGGGAGGGAGGGAGGGAGGGAGGGAGGGAGGGAAAGAAAGGAGGGAAAGGAAGGAGGGAGGGATGGAAATAAATGAAGGAGGGCGAGAAAGAAAAGAAGGAGAGAAGAAAGAAAGAAAGAAAGGATGGAAAGGAACAAGGGAAAGAAAGAAAGAAAGGAGGGAGGGAGGGAGGGAAAGGAGGGGAAAGGGATGGAAAGAGGGAGGGAGGGAGGGAGGAAGGAGGGAGGGAGGGAGGGAGGGAACGAAGAAAGGATGGATGGAAAGAAAGGATGGAAAGAAAGGAGGGAGGGAAAGAAAAGGGAATGAAGGAGGGAGGGAAATTAAGGAGGGAGGGAAAGAAAAGGAGGGAAAGGAAGGAGGGAGGGATGAAAGGGAGGGAAAGAAAGAAATAAATGAAGGAGGGAGGGATAGAAAGAAAAAAGAAGGAGAGAAGAAAGAAAGAAAGGATGGAAAGGAACAAGGGATAAAAGAAAGAAAGAAAGAAGGTAGGGAAAGGGAAGAAAGAAAGGAGGGAGGGATGGAAAGAAAGGAGGGAAAGAAAGAAAGAAAGAAAGAAAGAAAGAAAGGAGGGAGGGAGGGAAAGAAAGAAAGAAAGGAGGGAGAGATAGAAAGAAAGGAAGAAAGAAAGAAAGAAAGGAGGGAGGAAAGAGGGAGGGAGGGAGAAAGAGGAAAGAGGGAGGGAGGGAGGGAGGAAGAGGGAGGGAGGGAGGGAGGGAGGGAGGGAGGGAAAGAAAGAAAGAAAGAAGGAAAGAAAGGAGGGAGGGAAAGGAAGGAGGGAAAGGAAGGAGAAAGGAAAAGGAAGGAGGGAAAGGAAGGAGGAAACGAAGAAAGAAAGAAAGAAAGAAAAAAGAAAGAAAGGGAGAGATATAAAGAAAGGAAGAAAGAAAGAAAGAAAGAAAGGGAGGGAGGGAGGGAGGGAGGGAGGGAGGGAGGGAGGGAAGGGAGGGAGAAAGGAGGAAAGAAAGAAAGGATGGAAAGAGGGAAAGGAAGGAGGGAAAGGAAGGAGAAAGGGAAAGGAAGGAGGGAAAGGAACGAGGAAAAGAAAGAAAGGAGGGAAAGGGGAAAGGAAGGGATGGAAAGAAAATAAATGAGGGAGGGAAAGAAAGAAAGAAAGAAAGAAAGAAAGAAAGAAAGAAAGGGGAAAGAAAGGAGGGATAGCAAGGAGGGAGGGATAGAAAAAAAGAAGCGAGGGAAAAAAAGAAAGGAGGGAGGGAAAGGAAGGAGGATGGAAAGAAAGGAGGTAGGGAAAGAAAGGAGGGAAATGAAGGAGGAAGGGAGAGGAAGAAGGGGGAGTGAGGGAAGGAAATGAAGGGGGAAGAAAGAAAGTAAGGAGAGAGAGAAAGAAAAAGAAAGGAGGGAAAGGGAAAGAAAGGAGGGAGGGAAAGGAAGGAAGGAGAGAAAAAAATAAGGGAGGTAAAGAAAGGAGGGCGGGGAAGAAATATATTTATGTTTTCAATAAAGATTTGAAGAGGAAATATAGTTTACATGTTGTCAACAATCCTTTGATTGTAAAGTAACCCACCAGTTGCTAAGTAACCCACCAGTCTATAGCTATAGGGGTGGCCATTTTGGCTCAGTTCACTTTTTGAGTTGCTAAGTTGCACAGCCGGTGAGTGTATGGCAATAGGACACTGTGCTACTACAGCAGGTGAATATCACAGCAGACACCTCTGCTCCAGTGGCACTGAATCAAATATTGATCACCTCATTCACAGGCCCTAGTCCCCTTGGTTACCTGTGTGTGTTCCTGACTTGGCCAGCAGGTGAATGTGAATGACGTACACACACCCCCACAATGCGTCAGCATGGCATCCGACAGACTGACAGGACACACCTATGTGTTTCACATGAAAGTGTGTGTGTGTGTGTGTGTGTGTGTGTGTGTGTGTGTGTGTGTGTGTGTGTGTGTGTGTGTGTGTGTGTGTGTGTGTGTGTGTGTGTGTGTGTGTGTGTGTGTGTGTGTGTGTGTGTGTGTGTGTGTGTGTGTACATGTTTTACTATACTTGTGAGTACCAGAAGTTCTCACAAGAATAGCAAACCAACTAAGATGAAGATAAATCAGGACTGTGTGTCAGTAACTGAACTGGTTGAACTGGGACTGGCACAAGTACTGTATAACCATTTAACCAATGGTTATGGATGAAGACCATCAGAAGGATTAAATAACTGTCATAAATAACTGTCAAACTGTGTAGTATGAATTTTAAAAATGGACAAAACACCATGTTGTGTTAAGAACATGACTGACTAAGCATTGGCATTAACAACTCAAAGTTAAGAGAGCGTTTTTAGAGAGTGAAAAACAACAACATGTTGACCCTAAAAGAAAGACAAGCCCTCAAATAAGCAGTTTCATTTGTCAACAGAGCTGAGAAATAGCAGGTGGAAACTCTGGAATTCTGGGACTTGATGGTTGTCTACAGTACAGCCAGTGGTGTACAGTACTTTAGTAAAAAATACTTTAAAGTACTACTTCAGTAGATTTTTGGGGTATCTGTATTTTACTTTACTATTTATATTTGTGACTACTTTTACTTCACTACATATTGTACTTTTTACTCTGTACATTTTCCTTGACACCCAAAAGTACTTTTTTACATTTTGAATGCTTCCCAGGACAGGAAAATAGTCCAATTCAACCGAACATCCCTGGTCATCCCTACTGCCTCTGATCTGGAGGACTCACTAAACAGAGAACATCCCTGGTCATCCCTACTGCCTCTGATCTGGAGGACTCACTAAACAGAGAACATCCCTGGTCATCCCTACTGCCTCTGATCTGGCGGACTCACTAAACAGAGAACATCCCTGGTCATCCCTACTGCCTCTGATCTGGCGGACTCATTAAACAGAGAACATCCCTGGTCATCCCTACTGCCTCTGATCTGGCGGACTCACTAAACAGAGAACATCCCTGGTCATCCCTACTGCCTCTGATCTGGCGGACTCACTAAACAGAGAACATCCCTGATCATCCCTACTGCCTCTGATCTGGCGGACTCACTAAACAGAGAACATCCCTGGTCATCCCTACTGCCTCTGATCTGGCGGACTCATTAAACAGAGAACATCCCTGGTCATCCCTACTGCCTCTGATCTGGCGGACTCATTAAACAGAGATCATCCCTGGTCATCCCTACTGCCTCTGATCTGGCGGACTCATTAAACAGAGAACATCCCTGGTCATCCCTACTGCCTCTGATCTGGCGGACTCACTAAACAGAGAACATCCCTGGTCATCCCTACTGCCTCTGATCTGGCGGACTCATTAAACAGAGAACATCCCTGGTCATCCCTACTGCCTCTGATCTGGCGGACTCATTAAACAGAGAACATCCCTGGTCATCCCTACTGCCTCTGATCTGGCGGACTCATTAAACAGAGAACATCCCTGGTCATCCCTACTGCCTCTGATCTGGCGGACTCATTAAACAGAGAACATCCCTGGTCATCCCTACTGCCTCTGATCTGGCGGACTCACTAAACAGAGAACATCCCTGGTCATCCCTACTGCCTCTGATCTGGCGGACTCATTAAACAGAGAACATCCCTGGTCATCCCTACTGCCTCTGATCTGGCGGACTCACTAAACAGAGAACATCCCTGGTCATCCCTACTGCATCTGATCTGGCGGACTCACTAAACAGAGAACATCCCTGGTCATCCCTACTGCATCTGATCTGGCGGACTCACTAAACAGAGAACATCCCTGGTCATCCCTACTGCATCTGATCTGGCGGACTCACTAAACAGAGAACATCCCTGGTCATCCCTACTGCCTCTGATCTGGCGGACTCACTAAACAGAGAACATCCCTGGTCATCCCTACTGCCTCTGATCTGGCGGACTCACTAAACAGAGAACATCCCTGGTCATCCCTACTGCCTCTGATCTGGCGGACTCACTAAACAGAGAACATCCCTGGTCATCCCTACTGCCTCTGATCTGGCGGACTCACTAAACACAAATTCTTTGTTTGTAAATTATGTTTGAGTGTTGGAGTGTGCCCCTGGCTTTCCGTAAATTAAAAAACAAGACAATGGTGCCATCTGGATTGGAATTTGAAATGATGTATACTTTTACTTTTGATACTTAAGTATATTTTAAACCAAATACTTTTAGACTTTTAGTCAAGTAGAATTTTACTGGGTGACTTTTACTTTTACTTGAGTCATTTTCTATTAAGGTATCTATACTTTTACTCAAGTATGACAGGAGGGTACTTTTTCCACCACTGAGTACAGCATTGGTTTGTGTGGAGCTATAGTGTTGGTGTTCAAAGGTGTGTGTGTGTGTTCAATATGAATATTGAAGAGTCCGTGTTACATAAGGCCAGGGTGAATACTTCCCTGTCAGCCTTCATTAGAAATACTACACCTAGGACACTAGGTAACTGTCCACACACACACACACACACACACACACACACACACACACACACACACACACACACACACACACACACACACACACACACACACACACACACACACACACACACACACACACACACACACACACACACACACACACACACACACACACACACACACACACACACACTCTGGAGTTGGGCGATATTATGATGGTATCGTCTATCGTCGATGGTGATGACATAATGATGGTGAGAGACGATGGTTTAGCAGAGCTGAGAATTCTGTCAAAGCAGAGCAAAATATTGGTTCTCTCTCACCACGCACATACAGTCAGGTCCAAAGTGATTGGCACCGTTGATAAAGATTAGCAAAAAAATACTGTCTAAAATAAATAATACAAATGCTGAGCTATATTGTATGCAAAACAAATTTAGGAAATTCTATTATTTTATACTAATACAATTTGCTAAGAGAAATATTATTGAACAAGTACTCCTTTTATCAGACGCCAAACCCACCACTTGTGTGCACAGCCAAAGAGCTCCATTTTCATCTGACCATAGCACAGGTTCCAATCCAAATGCCAATGCCGTTTATCAAACTGCAGGCGTTTACATTTGTTGAAGACATAAAAATACATCTCTTTGGCCATGCACACCGGCGGTGAGTTTCACATTGAAAATAAGACTAATTCGCAGAAAAGAACCTGTCAGAATAGAAATTACAAGATGATGTTATAATGTTGTTATTGCATCAAGTGGTTGTTTTATGCAACAGAATAGAGGGTTCTTATAACTCTATTGTGTCTGTGTGAACTGAAAGTGGGCATCTGGGAGATTTAACACTGACAGAAGATTTGATGTCTTTGGGTGATGCTGCATTTCATAGCATGAGTTAATGTTTCTGTACTGGGGTACCAGGGGGAGATGGCTCCAGTATAGAGTTAGGGGGCCAGACCCTGGTCTCTACACAATGAGGTATTTACAGTAGATACTGTTTGCTGTGAATTATTAGTAACCTTGTGACCCATTCCATACATCTGTTGTTTGTTATGAACATCCAGGATGATGGACTTTGCTATAAAATGCTGTGGCTCAAATCCGCTTGTTGAGTTCTCAGTGATCACCTCCAGGGGTGATTACCAACCAGCTCCATTACTGCAGTAATTAAATAATAAAGTGTTATTGTTTTGAAGAACTCTAAAAGTCTCTCCTTTTGATTACAATAATTCCATGACAAACCATATACCTACTGTAAAATATGGTGGTGGATCTTTGATGTTATGGGACTGTTTTGCTTCCACTGGTCCTGGGGCCCTTGTTAAGGTCAATGGCATCAGAAACTTTACCCAGTACCAGGACATTTTAGCCAAAAACCTCCGTAGTTCATCTGGGGTTGGCATGGCAATGCTATGTGATGCAGGTGGTGCCACATATGACAGCAGCATAGCCATGTCATATTGTTTGTTCCCATGACAACCCATTTGTCCATCTCCTGCCAGGCCCCATCAGCCTCTTCAGTAGCCAGTCTATCCCAGAATGCCTTTCACCACACCACCCAGAGGAGATGGACCAGAGAAGGAGACAAAAAGAGGACAGACAAAGAAATGCAGCAAGGGATGGGAAGAAGAGGAGGGACTGAGGGAGGGATGGATGGATGACCACAGTGAGACGGGGAGAAGGAGGGCTGGCGCCAGTTAGTATCCATGGTGATGTGTGGCGCCATGCAACGCTCCTACTGACATCATACCTGTTGCAGGGAAAAACTTGTGTGTGCCTGTGTGTGTGTGTTCTTGGAACCAATTAAATAACATACTGACCCCCCTAGGCACTGAGAAGAGGGAGGGCGGGAGAGAAAGAGGGAGTAGGAGGAGAGCGAGCGAGTAGGGGGAGAGCGAGAGAGAAGTGGGAGAGAGAAGGGAGATGGAAGGAAGGGAAGGAGAGAGAGGGGGAGAGAACGAAAGGGGGAGAGTGTGAGAGCGAAAGGGGGAGAGAGAGCGAGAGCGAAAGGGGGAGAGAGAAGGGGAGCGAGAGAGAGAGAAATAAGGGGGAAAGAGAGAGAATGGGAGACAAAAAGATAGAAAGAGTGAAAGGGGGAGAAAGTGAGAGAGAAAGGGGAGCGAGAGCGAGAGAGACAGGGGAGTGAGAATGAAAGGGGGCGAGAGAGCAAGAGTGAAAGGGGGAGAGAGAGCGAGAGCAAAAGGGGAGAGAGCAAAAGGGGGTGAGAGCGAGAGAGCGAACGTGGGAGAGAGAGGGGGAGAGTGGGATAGAGGGGGAGGGGCAGATAGAGAGATAGGGGAGAGAGAGAGAAAGAATGAAAGAGAGAGAGAGAAGGCGGGAGAGAAGGGAGAGAGAGAGGAGGGAGAGAAGGGGGTAAGAGCAAGGGAGAGGGTCCGAGAGAGAGAAGGGGAAAGAAAGGGCAGGGGAGAGGAGTGAGAGAGAAGTAGACGGAGTGTGAGAGAGGCAGGGGGGGCAGAGAGAGAGGGAGGGGGAGATAAAGAGGGAGAGAAAAAGAGAGGGGGAGAGATAGTGAGAGAGACAGTGGGGAGAGAGAGATAGTGGGGAGAGTAAGGGCGAGAAGAGCGAGAGCGAGATGGGGCAGAGAGAAAGAGACCACGGTGTGCTATCACAGCCGCAAGATTTGTGAACTGTTGCCACAAGAAAAGGGCAACCAATGAAGAACAAACACCATTGTAAATACAACCCATATCTATGTTTATTTATTTTCTCTTTTGTAGTTGAACTATTTGCACATAGTTACAACACTATATATATACGTAATATGACAGCTAAAATGTCTTTATTGCTTTGGAACTTTGTGAGTATAATGTTTACTGTTCATTGTTTATTGTTTATTATCTATTTCACTTGCTTTTGCAATGTAAACATACAGTACCAGTCAAAAGTTTGGACATACCGACTCATTCAAGGGTTTTCATGATTTTTACTATTTTCTACATGGTAGAATGATAGTGAAGAAATCAAAACTATGAAATAACACATATGGAATAATGTAGTAACCACAAAAGTGTTAAACAAATATATATTTTATATTTGAGATTCTTCATAGTAGCCACCCTTTGCCTCAATGTCAGCTTTGCACACTCTTGGCATTCTCTCAACCAGCTTCACCTGAAATGCTTTTCTAACAGTCTTTCAGGAGTTCCCACATATGCTGAGCACTTGTTGGCTGCTTTTTGTTCACTCTACAGTCCAACTCATCCCTAACCATTTCAATTGGGTTGTGGTCAGATGATTGTGGAGGCTAAGTCATCTAATGCAGCACTCCATCACTCCCCTTCTTGGTCAAATAGCCTTTACACAGCCTGGAGGTGTGTTTTGGGTCATTATTTCCTGTGGCAGTCCTCATGAGAGCCAGTTTCATCATAGCGCTTGATGGTTTTTGCGACTTCACTTGAAGAAATTTTCACAGTTCTTGAAATGTTACGCATTGATTGACCTTCATGTCTTAAAGTAATGATGGACCGTTGTTTATCTTTGCTTATTTGAAATGTTCTTGCCATAATATGGACTTAAACTTTTACCAAATAGGGATATCTCCTGTCTATCAATCCTACCTTGTCACAACACAACTGATTGGCTCAAATGCATTAAGAAGAAAATCAATTCCACAAATTAACTTTTAACAAGGCAAACCTGTTAATTGAAATGCATTCCAGGTGACTACCTCATGAAGCTGGTTGAGAGAATGCCAAGAGTTTGAAAATCTGTAGTCATGGCAAAGGGTGGATACTTTGAAGAATCTCAAATGTAAAATATATTTTGTAACGGCTGTCTTGGGTGGAAGAAGGAGAGGACCAAAACCCAGCGTGGTTAGTGTTCATCTTATCTAATAAATCAAAACTGAACACTGAATAACAAAAACAACTAAGAAACAACCGAAACAGTTCTGTCTGGTGCAGACACAGACTTAACCACCCACAAAACACAATGTCTGGTTCTCATACAGGGACAACGATTGACAGCTGCCTCTGATTGAGAACCATATCAGGCCAAACACAGAAATAGAAATTCTATGGTCACGAACCAGACTAAAACAAA